>NC_054701.1:68110978-68410978 GCF_016097555.1 Gigantopelta aegis
AGACAGTAAAGCACACCATTTCCCCCGACTCTTTCACGGATGATGTCGATCTACTTGGTATTTCTGCAGATGGCAAGTGTTTGGTATTTTCTGGAACCAATGATGGGAATCTGAGATGCTGGAACATCGTCAGAGGTGGGACATGTTTAATTTCATTTATAAAAAAACACGGGTTTAATAGCGAGACATAACGGCGTAATTGTTAACAACTAGGATATGTCCCTTTAATATCTTCATTAGCAAATTAAATAGTTCGGAACCATCAGGTGCTCAACGGGAAACTATGTAACGAATTAGATTTCTTTTTATAAGATAACAATATGGTTACTTGTTTGAAATTTTACTTCGATCGTTTGGTAAGCACGTGGCTGTGGTCTGTTTTCGCGATGACCATAATACCATATAACTGATGATGTAATGATTTTAATTCCATGAAATCGAAGCTGAAGCGAAGCTCGCCCTCGCGGTTAAATATAGAGAGAAGTGTGGTGACATCCAGCGATTATTTCACCCGAATCACCTCCTAGAAGGATTCTTGCGTTCATAACAACAGGATATGTGCAAATCAACAGTGATCACCGCTGGTAGGGCCCAACAGGCTAGGGCCGTACCTAGTGAGGGGAAGGGGGACGGGTAGTTGCACCAAATAAAAAGAAAAAAGTGTTCTTAAATTAGATGAAGTGACAGACTTGACAGCTGTGATGGTATTATTCTTGGCAGGTGCCACCAGTTGGGAAGGATATACTCACCTTTCGCAAACACCTGATAGCATCACTGTTTTGACACTGATCCATGAGTGCATGTCATCGCATCTATATTTAATCCAAACAGTTCTGTCCTGTGCTGGTTTTGATTTAGTAAACTAGTCTGGGAGCGGCAGTCTTCTTTTGAGCGGTGCAAGAAGGATGTATTGTCCAGTAAATGATCTTGGGAATGGCTGTCCTCCTATAGATGAGGCACTAGATACAGTTTTATGGAATCAACCACTATTTTGCCAAATACCCATTCGACTCTGCATTGTGCAGAGATACGGTTTTGATCGCGAATTACTGTTGAGGACATATTCTCGGAGTTCCTTGGGGAATCTCTCTAACACAGGGCTGAGATTGGTCCATTCTTTTGACACACACACTATCAATCACCGATGAACATTTCTGAAAATGAGTGTTTAACTATTCCCATCGATATTCCAGAGGTGTTCTGCCAATTGCACATACTATTCCATACTTGCGCATTTCGGGTCACGTGCTCCTGTTTGACGTCATTTTTCTTATCATTAAACTGCAAAACGATTGTATTACTTTTCATCACTCAGAAAAACACTTTTGTTGGTATCTGATTGTTATCAACGCCTTTCAGAAAATGAACGTCTTCGAGCGATTGGCATGCTTGAATCTGGAATGGTACAAAACATTGTTGCGTTAATTGGTGTTCATCAGAACAACATTTACAATAGTTTGACACCCAATAGCCGATGTATTTTTCGTGATGGTGTGTCGTTAAACATCTATTCTATTCTATTCTATTCTATTCTATTCATCAGAACAATATACAGTGTCTGCGGACTTTAAGAGTACTAGAGATCTTCTGTATTTAGAAAGCCTACGTGTGAGGTCACGTTTGCAAAATCAGGCTAGTACACCTATGGAATCATTTGGAAACGACAAGTCTGACATCCTGAAACACACCTGTATTACGGCACCAAGCAAGGTGTAGACTACACTTTAGATTCAGAAGACAAGACTGGTCCATCGTACTTTTAACAGATCAATAAAGGTTTTAATTTATGTAAAAATATATGTATTACTGAGATTTTAATAATGCATAAGAACTTTTTTTCGTCACTGTAGTTTATAAAGATCACGTATAGAATGAGTAACCATGTCTGTAGGAAAGTGCATATAAAACAGCCCTTGTTGTTAATTGCTAATAAAAGTAACATATGCAGTGGCAGTTACGTAAGTAATTTATGTTGAACACTAGTTGGTCGTTGACTAAACAATGTGATGTGATACTGTGAAATAAAATGTTATTTCCTGTTGCAGACGAACCATTTCCTGAATTAGATATTTACAACGATGATGCCAATAAAGAACAAACAAATGATGTCGAGGTGGAACATGTTTCCTTTCTGGACAAAGAAACTGTAGTCTGTAGTTTTGGAAGTGGAACTGTTAGGATCTGCACTTTACCAACAGGTTTGTAATAGACTTTAATATACTAGTATTCAATTTATCACATGTTTGACAATGGATGAATAATGTGTCAGAAGGTCATTAAACAAATGTTCCTTTCCTGTAATCAACAGGATTGAAAACTAATGTCACTTCTGGGTATTTGTATGAAAACGGAATAAATGAAGATTGTTCCAATCATATTGCCAAGTTGACAGTTTATATAGGTTAAAGGGACATTCCTGAGTTTGCTGCATTGTTAGATGTTTCAGACTAATAAAATATTTCTACGATTAAACTTCCATATTAAAAATATTTTCTTGTTTAGAATATCAGTGTCTGTATATTCAATGTGTTTCTGGTCGTCTTAATATTTGTAAGAAGCCCAAACTGAATGTTGTTTTCAAATAATTTCGTACGTATCAAAAAATATTTTTTAAGAAATAAAATGAAATTTAACCTAGTACAACAATTGGAACGATCATAAATACATTTAATATACAGTCACTAATATTTTATGCAGAAAAATATATTTGTTATGTAATTACAATCGTTAAAAAGTCTCTGTTAGTCGATAACATCTTAAAACTTGCAAGAAACTCAGGAATGTCCCTTTAATGCCATATTTAAAATCAGGCACACCAACCCTAAAATAAGACAGATCGATAACAGACTTGGCAGCTGAATCTGCTTTTTCATTACGGTACTCCTAATGCCAAAATGGCTGGCTACCAAACACAACACAATGTATTTATTGGCAATGGATAAAAAGAAGCCCTTTAATGTTTTTCATGTAAAGCCTTTGTTCATTTCGTGAACACGTGGTGTTATCACTGCGTTGACGGTGACTCATGAGTGCATGTCATCACAACTATATTTATTCCAACGAGCTCTGTCCTGTGCTAATTTTGATTTAGTGTACTAGTCTGATAGTGGCAGTCCTCTTTGAGCTGTTTGGGGAATATGTCATGTCCAGTAAAGTATCTTTCTGGGAGTGTCTATCCTTTTATAGACGAGGAATTAAATAGAGATTCATGGAATCAACCACTATTTTGCCAAATACCCATTCGAAATACGGTTTTGATAGTGTATGACGATTTAATCTTTCAACGTTTGATAGAGAAGTGAACACCACAAGCCCTGTGATTGGTTATAAATGTGAGTGTGTTGGTTGTAAAAAAAAAAATAGTTTCATCTGGGTAAAAAAAAAAAATGCAATTTTATTTCATCTAATACCACTGTGTCAAGTAGCCTTGTGCTTGAAACATGTATGGGGTGCCTGTCAAAAAAGTACTCGAATTTTGTGCGGAACTAGGGTAGTCATAGACGCTACCTGTTATCTCAGAAATGAGCAGCGCTTGACCCCCATTTTTTTTCTTCTGATTCACTTTAAGGGTGAGGGGTGGTAGTATTTATATCCGTGGCGTTTATGTCGATTGATACGTTGCAGGTAGGAGGTTTAGCCACATATGTTACTATTGTCGTCTATGTGATTTGATTTGGTAGTATACACCCTTTACCAGTCTGTTAAAATGAGTTTGGTGGGGCCCATATTATTATGTCAAAAAGTACACTTGTAAAGAATCTGTAGGTTCGAGCATGTCTACATTATAGGTTCTCATTGATCCATCCAGTCTTAATTTGCAGCTCCCCTTCTCCCCCACATTGAATTGTTTTCCTCTGTATGTTGATAACAATGTGTCTTTGTGTTTCGGTTTAGTTGGTTCTAAGTTTGCATTATAATGTTTCTGTGTTACTAAGCACCTATTAGTTGTACGATTTCGGACACTTTAGCTGGTTTTCTATATGAACATTATCCGTCGTACGTCATCCGTCATTTGAACATCTAGCATGCGACCTTTGTCATATGTAACAACACTTTCACGATTTCACGGGTTATTTAATCCATTATTTTGTGCACTCTTCTGTAAAACTTTAGAGAAGACCGAGGACTTTCATGTCATCATGGATCGATCCCCGTTGCTCGGCCCATTGGGCTGTTTCTCGTTCCAGCCAGTGCACCACGACTGGTATATCAAAGGCCGTCGTATGTGCTTTCCTGTCTGTGGGATGGTGCATATAAAAGATCCCTTGCTACTAATGGAAACATGTAGCGGGTTTCCTCTCTAAGACTATATATCAAAATTACCAAATGTTTGACATCCAATAGCCGATGATTAATAAATCAATGTGCTCCAGTGGTGTCGTTAAACAAAACAAACTTTGATGTTATCACAAGGAATTCCAGGTCCGTCACAGAACGTCATCCTCAAAAAACGCATTGGGTTGCGATTAAAACAGAATCGGATGACGTGTGACGGACGCTCACTGACATATGAAAAGGTAAAATAGGTTTAGCAGGAGACGGACGCAAAAATTGTTCATATGAAAAGCCAGCCTTAATCTTCATCTGTATTCTGTAGGAAAAACTAAGGAATTAACAGCAGGTCATGTAGGCGAGGTGACATTTTCCACCAAAGAGCGATCAGACATGTTTCTTTCATATGGGAGTGATGCACAAGATAAAACTATGGTGTTGTGGAGCAAGAATGGAACAGAATATAAAAGGGTTGCAAGCTATACATCAGACTATCCAGTAAGTTGTGCATGTATGTCTGTCTCTGTGTGTCTGTATTCTGTGTGCATATGACGTGTGTGTGTGTGTGTGTGTGTGTGTGTGTGTGTGTGTGTGTGTGTGTGTACGTGTGTACGTGCTATCTTACAATTAGTCAGAATGTCCCCAGGTCAGGTCCCTGGCTATCCAGAGATCGGACCCTGGTGGACATGCCTGAAACCTTAATGGTATAGAGGCATGATGAAACAATTCAGGTTCAAATCAGAATGTCATTTGTCAGAAGTCCAGACGATAACTCCATGCAGATTTTGTGCACATACTTGCCTGGAACCAATGTGCGTATGTGTATGTGTTTGTGGGGCAATATAGAACAGCGGTATATTATACGTGTTTAATGTATTTTACCGTACATTTGTCTGGGAAAAAAAGGTAGCTGTCCTAGGTCCCGCGTTTAAATCAATTTTTAAAAATGCTCACATCATACAATGTAGCTATATTATCCCTGTACTGTTGTAATAGTGTTTGTATAAAGTGCTCCTACTGTCAGGAGTTAGTGGGCATTTCGCTATCGGCTCAGTTGGTAGAGCACTGGACTCTTATCCTGTCGGTCCCTGGTTTGAATCCTCGTAAGTGTAGGTTGATTTTTCTGTTACATTTTCTTAAATATGATCATTGTGAGACTGGCATTTCAAAGGCTGTTGTATGTCCTGTCCTGTCTGTGAAAAAGTGCACACAAAAGATCCCTTGTTGCTAACGGAAACGAGGGTTTTCCTTGAAGACTACATGTCGGGAATACCAAATGTTTGACATCCAATAACCGATGATAAATTAATCAGTGTATTCTTAGTGGTGCCGTTACATAAAATAAACTTTAACTTTTTAACTTTATTTCTCTATTACTACAGCTAGAACACGTGGTGCTGAGTCGAGATGGTACATTCGTGATCAGCTGCACAGTAAAGCCCGCAAATGTAGTCACCTGGCACATTGAAGGCAAACGTGAATACAGGTCTTCCCAATTGCATGAGACCAACGAAAGAGAGTTATTCCGAGGAACAGGTAAGATAAATGTTAGATTGTTTACAGTACAGGAAACATGTTTTCCATACATATAAAGATATACTATGCTGGTAAAAATATTGTGTAACTTTTGCATTGGATGTTTTTTAAACTTGAAAGATTTAGGCTCCTAGCAAATTGTCCTTGGAAGCAATAACAGTATGGGATGGGTTTTCACCCGGGTGTTCTGATCTGTTGACCGCATTATAAGACTTACATATAATATAAAATAAAACTTAAGTTAGACAAACCAGTCACATGCATAGTTGCAACCAGTTAACCAATCTTAAACAATTAGCATAAAAACCAACAAGCAAGAATACTGTCCTGGACGAAGGAGATGGCGCAAATCGACAACGGCGAAAATCGACACCTGTACCCATGATAGGCGTGCGCTACAACAGCTTGCTCTGAAAGTGTTCCTGGAAGACGTTGCACTTTTATAGTCAGTATTGGCGGAAGCCAATCCTTACTTCAAACCCCAACCCAACCTAGCGTCTTGTGTCATATGTCATATGTTTTTAATAATTTACGATTATGGAATAAATGCTGTGAGATTTTGCATTATATTACTTGCCCATTTAATCTTACTGTAGTAATAAAGACCATTCTGACCGAGCAACAAAAACATCTTTTATTAAGGTAGCCATTGTCAGCGAGACGGTAGGACGTGTTTTGTCGGAGCTCCGCCAATCTTAATATCTTCAATATCCTGTTTCTTTTGTTTTAATTTTTAATCAGTTATAATATGTAAATTTCTGTATTAATTCATATATATGTACATGTGAAGAATGCGAGAATACCGTTGCAGTGAAACATCGGTGAAAAAGAAGAGAACTGTTGTTAATGACGAGAATACATGTGGTTCCAACATGGCGGCAAGCCGTTTCTATAGAAGTACACCACAGAAAACGCCAGTCAGTTCTGATTTACATGGAAGTGGACTGCCGACATCTCCAAAACATTGTACTACTGGAAACAATGTTATTATCAGCGAGCTGCTTTGTTTTGTAATAAACAAAATGGATGTATTACCGCATGATACCATTGTAAAATTGTGTTCTGATGTTTTTACAGATCACGAAGTTGAGGATGCTAAAACAATCTTATTTGACCTTTGCTATAATACGGAAAGTTGTGGACGTATGATAAAACGAAAGGGTGTTGAAAAGAAAAAGAATAACATTCATGATATTTTGAATTTGCTGCATAACACTGAACCAGATGATGTACCATGCTTCGCTGCGAAAGATCTGAATAAACTGCCGCCAATTCTTTACAATCATATGGACATGGCCATTATTTTGAAGGAACTTGAAATAATGAAAGGCAGTATTGCTTCTTTGCAAACAGCCCAGATGGCCACTGCTGAGATATGTCGAAGTACATTCCAGAATAAAAAAGATTGTGCATGTTCAGTGGGGTTGGCTGTCGATGTAAGCCAGGAAAATGATGAAGATACTGATATTGTGAGTTCTTCACCCGTGAACGATTGTGTACACGACAGTGGTTTAGAGGCGGAAACAGTCACACCTAGCGACATTAATATCTTGAAACAAAGCCAAAATGTAATAACTGAAAAGGAAGATGGTGAACTAGATGACAGCATAACACATGCAAAACAGCTGATACGAAATTGCAAAACCCCTAATAGGCAATCGAGCCCAGTACGACCAGATGAGCCTTTATCTCATGTTACTAGGGAGATGTCTCAACACACAGGGACTGCACGCAGTTTTGCTGATATGGCTGCTGGATTGGCATCTAATGGCATGGAGCTGAATAGAGAAAAGAAAACAAGAAAAGCTGTTCCGCACAGAAGTGGTGTTGATTCAGAGGGATTTAAGTTTGTTGGTCCGAAGCGAAAAAAGCCGGTAGTAATAGGAACCGCACAGTCATCGGCACTGCGGGGAGTCAAATCTACACCGGTACCCGTTTTCGTAACCAGATTAGCGCCGGGAACTAAGGAGTCGGACATACTTGATTACGTAAGGTCAGTGCTGGGGATTGATGTCTGGTGTGAAAAACTCAGAACACGATATGACACCTATTCGTCGTTTAAAATCCTTGTTGACTCCAAAAACATCGATAAACTAATGAGTCCTAACGTGTGGCCAGAAGAAGTTTTAGTTCGAAAGTTTTATGTGATACGACATTAGCAAATATCATGAAAGAAGAAATTAAGATATGCTCATACAACTGTCGGTCTCTTAAAACATCGGCGCCAGATATTCATGAATTATGTGATGCTAATGATATATGTTTGTTGCAGGAGCACTGGTTAGCAGACTATGATTTGTCAAAACTCTCTTACATACACGATGATTTTTATGCTCGAGGGGTATCTGCTATGGATACTAGCAGTAATCTACTAGCCGGACGTCCATATGGTGGAGTGGCTATTCTATGGAGGAAGACACTCGGCAGTTTAGTTAATGTGTGTACATATGACGATAGTAGAATAATAGGATTAGAATTAAATTGTGAATCATCGAAAGTACTTATCTTGTGTGTTTACTTACCGACTGATTCGCCTGAAAATTGGGAGGATTACGTCTCGTACCTTGGAAAATTGCATGCCATATCAGAGGAATCCAACACTCCAAATGTGTACATAGTCGGTGATTGGAATGCCAATATTAAGCGGCAGTCAAGGTTTGGTGCTGAATTATATAATATGTGTTCAGAACATGGTTATATATTATCGGATGCTGTTCTTTTAGGTACAGATACGTACACATATATTAGTGAGGCGCATGCGACAACGTCATGGCTAGACCACTGTTTGGCTACTACAGCTGCACACAATGCAATAACTAATATGAATATACTACATGACATTGCGCCATGGGATCATCTGCCATTACAATTCACCATCAGTGTGAACGGTTTGACCAAATGCAATTTAGCCAAAAATCACATACTGCCAAGAACGTCTGTAAACTGGTCAAAAGTTACTGCTAATGATATAAATACGTATAGAGCTGAGTCAGATATTTCCTTGTCTCAAATCGTTTTTCCTAATGATGCAATTTCTTGTAAAACTCCAAACTGCAATATATCTGGTCATCTACATGGTATTGATAGTTTATATAATGAAATTGTTAATGCATTAAAATTGGTATCTCAACATTTGATTAAAGGTAATAGTGACAATCACAAAAATGTGCCTGGGTGGAATAACTACGTAAAAGATCTACATCTCATTGCTCGAGAGGCCTACTTGTTATGGCGAGACAATGGTAAACCTAGAACAGGACTTATATGTGAAAATATGAACAAAACACGTAGGCAGTTTAAATACGCTCTTAGAATGTGTCAAAATGAGAACGATAGAATGAAGGCAGATGCTATAGCACAAAAATTTGACCGACATGAACTTTCGTGAATTTTGGAAAAATATTTCTAAAGAAAAATAATAAACGAACTCTATTGGCAACAACTGTGGATGGTGTGACCGGGGAAGAGAATATTGCAGGTTTGTTTAAAGAACATTATAAAGAACTTCTAAATTCTGTGACAGGTCAGCATCATCGAGCATATGTTGAAGAGTATATTGCTAATGATTCAAGTTATGTTGCTGAAATGAACGTAAATCCCAATGAGGTAATGGAGTTTGTTTTTAAACTTAGCAGTGGGAAATCAGCAGGGAATGACGGTCTCTCAGCGGAACACCTCCAATATGCGCCCAAGAGATTATTCGTTCTATTATCAGTTTGTTTCAGTGCCATGCTTGTACACGGGCATGTATCTAGTAGTATGACAGATGTTATTCTTGTTCCTATTGTGAAAAACAAAACCGGAGACATAACAGATAAAGGCAATTACCGTCCAATTGCATTAGCAACTGTGATATCAAAAGTTATGGAACATGTACTGTTATCACGAATAGACCTGAGTACATCAGATTATCAGTTTGGTTTTAAAAGTGGGACATCCACCGATATGTGTTTATTTGCTTTTAAGGAAGTTATTAACTTTTACATTTCACAAGGTAGTCCTGTGTATGTTTGCTTTTTGGATGCGAAAAAAGCCTTTGACCGAGTAAATCACTGGACTTTATATATGACACTTTTGAAAAAAGGCGTGCCTACTTTTGTAGTTCGCTTTCTCAAAGCATGGTATTTAACCCAATTGTTTAGTGTAAAATGGGGTGCATATATTTCCTGTAATTTTAATGTAACAAATGGCGTCCGTCAAGGTGGGGTAATGTCACCCTTATTATTTAATATATATATTGATGACCTTAACCTACAGTTGTCAAAATGTGCAGTTGGGTGTAATGTTGGTGGGGTGTTTCTAAATAACTTCAGTTTTGCTGATGATATGTCACTTCTTTGCCCATCTATTTCAGCATTAAGAAAAATGTTAACGATTTGCGAGAAATTTGCAGAAGATTATGATATTATATATAATACAATGAAAAACTGTTTGTATGTGTATTGAGCCAGAAACTCTGAAGTTGATCAATGTGCCTTCGATATATTTGTGTGGTGATGTACTGAAATTTGTTGACAACTATAAATATCTAGGTCATATCATATGCAAAAACATGAAAGACGATAAAGACATTAAACGACAGTATAGAGCCCTTTGTGTACGTGCAAACATGTTGTTGCGGCGATTTGCAAAATGTTCAGAATCTGTTAAAACACAATTATTTGTGAGTTATTGTAGTAATTTGTACGCGGGTGCATTATGGGTGAAATTTAAGCAGGATACCATGAAAGATCTTAACATATGTTATAATAATGCATACCGATGGATGATCGGACAACGACGACCATACAGTGCCAGCAAGATGTTTGTCAGTCATCGAGTAAAAAGCTTTGGCGCTTTACTTCGCTCAACAGCATATTCGCTGAAGAGCAGAATCGAAACAACTTCAAACGACCTACTTGCCCACCTGCGGTGTACAACTGTGTACGTCAAATCTGTATGTGTAAATCGCTGGCACAAGCTGCTGTATATTATGTAATCAGTTTTGTATGTGATGTTTATATATGTTCTATGGATCTCTGATCTGAAATAAAAAAATCTATTATTATTATTATTATTATTATTATTATTATTATTATTAAACATAATATATCTGTGATACAAAATATCGTACGCGTAGTTCACGTGTTCATGACAATGACGTCATGTCCATAACCAGGACGCCTAGCGTTCTGTCAATTCTACAACATTCAATTAACTTTCCAGACGAAGTAAGTTATTAATTAAAATATGTGTTAATCGTGATATACAAAGGTAGTATGTAATAAATACAGAACAACATACCAGTCGTTTTTCCAATGTTATTTAATGTACTCGGTTATAGTGCGCACGATTTATACCACTTGACTATCGTGGTATAATATCATTGTGCTCTATAAAGTCGTGAAGTAAACAGCATAGAAAAACGACTAGTATGTGGTTCTGTATATGTACGTTTCAGATTTGACCCTCACCCTGGACCTGACGTGTGACAAGGACAATGATGTAGGATCCATAGATTTCCTTGGCGATGATGATGATCGCAATCGACTGGTGAAGACACCGGATTCCTTGGACTAATTGAAATCTCTTTAGAAGAATATGAAATGTCTTGACTTGGAGCTTTGTCCTGCAGTCTGCACTTCGTCAGTGATGATGATGATACGTTCCGGAGTCTTGGCAGTTTGTTCCTTATGATACATTTGTTTCGGGAATAGTGATATATGTAAGTACTCATATCACTAATACCTGGCTATGGGAAAAATTACAAAACAAGAACAAAATTACGGCAAAGTTAACATAGAAGGAGGTTTCTGCCCATTTTCAACTTCTGTCCCGAGTCATGCCCCTGGCTATCCAGAGACAGGACCCGGGATAAACATGCTCGAAACCTTAGTGATCCTTCTTCTTCTTCAAGGTGACTGTGACGTTTGCTGAGAATTCTGCTGCTCAAACGTAAATCCCTTTTAGTAAAAAGTATTTCACAATAATAATGAAAAATGTATTGATTTATGAGTGATTGCCGTCACAACTTTCTATTTATCTATTGAATTGTCTTGTAAAGGTGGGGTATGTGACACTAGACTTGATAGTGGCAGTCCTCCTAAAGACGAATATGGAAGGATGTATCGTCTTGGAAAATGACAGTCTTCCTATAGTTGAATCACTCAAAAGTAATGATGGAGTAGTCAATGAACATATTCGACCATTCCTGGAAAAAGGTTACAAAAAACTAAAAACCTGTATAGCCAGCAATTTATGATCAGAAGTTTAAAAAATATATACAATGTTATATTTTTAAAATACGTTTTTCACCTACTCCCGAAAAAAAATCAGTTAAAAGTTGATTGATTCACGGAAAAAAATAATGGCTTATATGTTGTAAAGTGCCTAAAATGCCACTTGTGGCATACTGCTTTTCTATATTATAATGTTTTAATAAATGCCATTTATTGCATACTGTTTTTCTATATTATTGTGTTTTAATAAATGTCACTTTTGGCACGCTGCTTTTATATATTATTATATTATATATTATGGCCTGCACATTAATATTATATTATATATTATGACCTGTACATTAATATTTTTATTATTATTAATTGTTGTTGTTGTTATTGATGTTGTATGTTTGTTTTTATCTGTTTGCTGACACCAGTTTGTTTGGTAATATGCAATAAATTGAATTGAACTGAATATTATTGTTTTAATAAAACTAGAGTAATATACTTTTGTAACAAAGCCTACCGTTGCCAATAATTTTTACCACAATAACTTGCTGATTTTATGAAATAAGTAAACTTAGACTTTGAAAATGATCTGTGAATGTGAATATAATACAGTTGTAGCAATTCTGAGAACAGTGTAAAGTCCCTTACATAGTTTCTATGTTAGTTAATCAATGTGCTCTAGTGGTGTCGTTAAACAAAACAAACAGACTTTTACATATTTTCTATAGAACTATACATGTACATGTATATATACATGTATATATATCGAAAAAAAAAAATAAATAGCAGATGTAATAAATGAAATAACAAATTCGATACCAGTTATTATCAAATGTATGTCCCTCATGAAACAATGTTCATTTGTCACACGTAAAAGCTTGCGACAAGTGAACATTATTTCACTCGGGACTTAATTTAACAATTACTGGTAACTCGTTTATTATGCTCTATATCAACTACTTAATTATATGACTGAATTGTTTTGTGTAAAAGAAAGGAATGTTTTGTGATGGCAGTCCTCCACCAGGCTGTGCAGGAGTGATGAAACATCTTGTTACGGATCTGATATGGGAGTGACGGTCCTTCTAAGGACGAGCACCTGAAACTGGATCATGTGAGCAGTGACGATTTTGCAAAACGTCCTTGCGACTCTGTCTTGTGCAGAGATGTGGTGTTGATCATGGTATACGGTTTTGTATTTCAGATTGTTTTAAGTATTTAAAGGGACATTCCTGAGTTTGCTGCAATGTTTTAAGATGTTATCGAGTAATAAAATATTTCTACGATTAAACTTACATATTAAATATATTTTCTTGTTTAGAATATTAGTGGCTGTATATTAAATGTGTTTCTGATCGTTCTAATATTTGTACTAGGTTAATTTTCATTTTATTTCCTAAAAAAAAAAAAATTGAAGACAAAATCCAGTTTGGGCTTCTTACAAATAT
Organism: Gigantopelta aegis; assembly: GCF_016097555.1. Taxonomy (NCBI): domain Eukaryota; kingdom Metazoa; phylum Mollusca; class Gastropoda; order Neomphalida; family Peltospiridae; genus Gigantopelta; species Gigantopelta aegis. Next base: position 68,124,444 of record NC_054701.1, read on the forward strand.
TAAGACAACCAGAAACACATTGAATATACAGACACTGATATTTTAAACAAGAAAATATATTTAATATGTAAGTTTAATCGTAGAAATATTTTATTAGTCGGAAACATCTTACAATGCAGAAAACTCAGGAATGTCCCTTTAATCGGCGACTATTGTATATGCATATTGTTATACGTGACATGGTGACTGAGACACGAATTTTAGAGACGCCCGTTGTCGCCACTATAACTGCGATCTTTGATAACCGCATAGACCATGGGCTGAAGAAATCGGGACGGGGTGGGAGGTTGGGGCACAACATTTTTGTTTATATATATTAGGTATGACAAAAAATAACTGTTTTTGGCCTCAACTGGGAGCATAGGAAACTCCCTGACCCTGTTCTTACGGGACCGTGAAACCCATTAAAATTATATTGTAAACTGATGGCGATTGTGTTCTGTGTTATGATTGCTTAGTTACATTATTCTATTTGATGCCCGCAAATGTTTATCGTCTTCGGTCAAAAATGACATTTGCGGGATCAAATAATAGACAATAACACCCGCAAATCTAAAAACTCCATATGATTATCTCCTAATTGATAATAATTTGGCGACAGTAGGAAACAAGACTATTACATTCTGACCAAGTCTGAACAAATGCATAGATAGTTTTTATTCAAAAGTTAATCTTTTGCATTAAAAATGTATACATGTTTGGGCCGAATTTACGAAGCCTGTTTTCCTTACACACCCGCTGGTGAAAACACGTAGTTGTTTACTCAAGTACGTGTGTTGAATTAATTTCCAGACATACGACTGGCTGTTCCTAGGTGATGACCAGGTCACCATTGCCATACATCCAATGAAAAAACAGCACGGTGGAAATCGTTTACACTGTGACGTATAGTTAACCTGGCAATCATGTGTCTGTGACGCGCAAGTCAGCTACAAGTGCAAAGGGTTGTAACTATCTTTTAGTCGATAACGATGTTAAAATTTACTTAACACTTGGGTTATGAGGATATATAAGAAATGGAATAAAACATTCGTGTCCGTTAGATACCATTTATCTCACAACTCGTTGTTTAAAAACGTATCAAACTCTCGTTAGATAAATTTTAAAACGACTCGTAAGATAAATGGTATCTCACGGCCACTCATGTATTATTCTCTATTTCTTAGACGCAGGTGTTTATGAATTGTAAATATATGTAGTTACACGGGTGTATGACATGAACAGGCATCGTAAATTTGGCACGTTAAGTTTTAATGTTCATGTACATTTTACGTTGGAAATTGTTTCCAAGAACCTAGCACGTTCTTTCAGTTTATTTTGCAATTTATGAGATCTAGTTTTGTGTTGGCAAATACAATGAATGAATGAATGAATGAATGAATGAATGAATGAATGTTTAACGACACCCCAGCACAAAAAATACACATCAGCTATTGGGTGTCACAAAAGGTAAGTATATGAAAATATTTATATACAAAACAAAATTAATTTATAAAGAAAAGTCATTCGACTCCTCTTTGGCTACATGCTTGACAGACGTGGTTGCTGAATACGTTATGCAATACGTTCGTTACAATTAAACTGCTGTTCTTTAAACAATATGAAATGTCGTTAAAAATCGTTTGATGTGTCAAATTAATTTTTATTGTAAATACACGTACCAATATGCCTTGTTACTCTTGTAATAAAACTGCAGAACAAAACAAACATAATACAAGTAGAAAATATTTATTTTCAAGCAGAAAACTATAAACAACATGACTAAATTCTAAGTAGGAAATTGTAAAGTAACATGATATTCAAGTATCATGAAATGATATCTGCAACAGTTTAAAATTGGAAACGGTCCTTTTAATAGGAATGGTGAACGTGTAGTTTTATAAAAGGTTTAGAAACCATGTCATCAGTTTAGTATATATAGTACCTGGTAAAGCACTTACTAGAGGGTGACAAGTCTGGGTGTGGCATAACTTTACACCCGTGCCATCGGTATTATGTTTTCTTTTACATTTATAATAGGTGCATCAACAAGGTGGATTGGGGGGGGGGGCGAACAAACGTACAACGTTTTGGCATTTCTTTTATTTACACTTTGCTTTGAAAATAGTAATATAGAGAACAAAGACAGACAGACAGATGCACGTGTATTAAGATGTTAGGTGAGAAAGATGAGTAAAAGTGTCACAGTCAGCCTTTGACAGGATTTGAACCACTGTCTTCAGCTTCAGATTCCAGGATATGCAGCAACAAATTTGGCATTGTCTTCGTATTGAATCTCGTATGGATTGGAATCCCATAGGTGGTGTTTACGACACACGTTTAAACCATCTCTTGCAGACCACGCCGTCACATTCAATTGTCTATGATGAAAAACAAAAACAATATTTTACAATAAATAAAATATGGAGTTTTCTTATATATTACACTAACGCTTTGAAACAGGCAACAGTAAAAGATTGATCAATGTCATACTAATAGAATAAAGGTTATGGGCTAGTTACATTTTTGTTAGTTTGAGAGAGCAATATTTTCTTTTTATTCACAGAACCTTTGTTTCCATTTGAATCTGCCTCAGTCATTTGAAATGCGAGTGTATTTCAAATATTTAAATAAATAAATGTATGTGTAATATATATATATATATATATATATATATATATATATATATATATATATATATATATATATATTATATATATATATATATATATATATATATATATATATATATATATATATATATATATATATATATATATATATATATAAATCTAATATAGAATCTAAATTAATCACAATTATATAGTACATGCACTATACAATAAAGTTTCTGAGAAAATTTATTCCAGTATTCCACTTACATTCACACCAACAATAAAAATACAATTGCACACCATCAAAATAAAAAATAATAAAACAATTTGTTGTGTGGCTGAGGAAATGTCACATACTCATATACATAGCTATTAAATATATAGATCTACAGAAAACATAAAAGTGATATTCGTTGAAAAGTCCTATTTTCCAGTATACTTTATTTAGAGTTAGACTATAGAAATGTATACTCTGTCAAAAAAAAACCCGCATAGGCGAAATATTCATGGAATTATCTCTTTAATACAAAGTGGCATAATTTCGTTATTTATGATCGTATCAAAGTGAAATGTGACATGAGTATGTCACAATGTTCTTGCTATAAACTGACGGTAGTGGAGGCGTTTTCGTCACCAAACAGCGTCACACGAGGGCGCTAAAATCAGTATCTTGTGTGGCCACCAGCAGCAGCAATCACTGCGCGACATCTCCTTGACATAGACTGAATGAGTCTCTGAATCCGGGCACGTGGAATCCTAGCCCATTCTTCCTGCAGTGCATATGACAGTTGCGGAAGCGTCTGAGGCTCCGGGTCGCGCTAGCGTACATGTCTGTCCAGTTCGTCCCATAGATGTTCAATGGGGTTGAGATCTGGCGATCTTGATGGCCATGGCAGCACATTAATGTTTTCATTCTGTAGGAAATCCATTGTTACACGTGCCGTATGCGGCCTGGCATTGTCCTGCTGAAAGAGTTCTCACTGTCGATCCAAAATGGGAAGCATGTGACGGCGAAGAATTTCATCCCGGTAGGGTACAGCTGTCAGGTTGCCTTGTACGAACACAAGTTCACTTCTGCCGGTGTATGAGATGGTTCCCCATATCATAACACTCCCTCCACCGAATCTGTCAACTTGGGTGACGCAGTTGTTGGCAAAACATTCATAGCGGCGTCTGTAAACACGTTGTTGTCCATCACGTCGCTGTAGAAGGAAACGTGACTCGTCGCTGAACCATACTCGCCGCCATTTTTCCTAGTTCCACCCCTGTACATTCGTGCACCAGCGAACACGTAAATGTCGATGCTGACGTCGCAGGACGGGGCCTACATACGGTCTCCTAGACCGTAAACCAGCTTCTCGAAGTCGGTTCCGAATGGTTTGTGCAGACACCCTTCTCAAACCAGGTATGCGTCCAGCAGTGTTCGTTGCTGTGGCAGTTCGGTGACGCAAGTGCAGAACCCGGATGTTGCGATCTTGTGCTGCAGTTGTTATGCGAGGTCTTCCACTTCTGGGCCGGTGTTCAGCTGATTGAAACTGCTGGTACCTGTCCCAGTGACGTGAAATGGTGCTCTGATAGATGTTCATGTGGCGTGCGACTGCTGACTGCGATTCGCCTAACTGAAGGAGGCCTATTACAATGTTTCGATTCGGCAGGCTTGTAACTCGTCTACGTCGAAATGGAAATGGAAATGAGGCATCATTGCGAGCATTGCAGCTTTAAATACCCATCACTACCCCAATCTTTTCCCCGAGTGTTACGTGCATTCGCTAAAATCTGACCATTTCACGCCGATTTCCTGCAATTGTTGCACAACGTGCCACAACGTGCGTTAAATTTGTTTTAGGGTGCATTTGGGCATGCTGTCCCATTCCAGGAACATTAACAAACATGGTCATTCAGCAACATTGTATAAAAAAGAAGAAGAAGATATTTCGTAAAATCAAACACTTTTCTTCTTTCCCTATTACCTATGCGTTTCTTTTTTGACAGAGTATATATATATATATATATATATATATATATTTGTGAAGAAGTTCATGATTAAATTATCTCCCTTGTACATTATTACGTATTAATTATTGAGGTCCGTATCGCTTGATCGTTTCGAAAGTTTGGTGTGCACATTGTCTCATCCAATTTAGGTATCCTCAAGAAATCTCCCATTATCGTAGATTTCCGCATGGCATTATGAATTTTAAAAGCTTGTTTTAGTCAGGTTGATTATTCACAGATGACTTACCATGAGCATGTCATTATCCGCGATCTCTCGGGTGATTTTCTGTTCTTTGATAGCCGAAGCACCAATAGGGGATTGAGTTTTTACTAGCTTCCCGTCTTCGTACTTGCAAAAAGCCTAAAACAGGAAGTATATCATGTCAGTATTCAGTAAACGCGGATCCGGAGGAGGGGGGGGGGGGGTGGGGGGTGAGGGATCTGGACACACGCGTCCATGCTCACGATGAAAACAAAATACACGTATTTTAAAGTGCATTCATCGCTAATATATAACTTCAATTTAAGTATTATCAGGTAGACTCCTACCAAAACAATTCTGGATCCGCACCTGTACAGTTAAAATTTACACCTGTTCCGTATTTTGTTAAGTACGTAGGTAACTGGAACAATTTTAGAATAAACAAGCTTCATGAACAAAACAAATGGGGAGGGGGAGCTGTTCGTGGCAGTATTCCTATAGATGGTACAGGAAAGAAACATTTCTCTGGAACGCATGTGTCTGAGAATGAAACATTTGCATAACCGGCGGACCCTACCTTGTGTTTGTCACATTGGTCTTCTCATTCGCACTATTCATCGACCTTCGTTACTTTCTTCAGGGTTCACACCCGTTTTCGTTTACCCCCCCCCCCCTCCCCCGCCACTCTAAAGTCTCTACACACGCGCCTAAAGCTGTGCCCCCTCCCCCACTTAGTGTGGCCCCTACGTTGTGTTTGTCACATTGGTCTTCTCATTCGCACTATTCATCCACCTTCATTACCTCATTCAGGGTTCACACCCGTTTTCGTTTAACCCCCCTCCCCCGCCCCTCTAAAGTCCCTACACACACGCCTAAAGCTGTGCCCCCTCCCCCACTTAGTGTGGCCCCTACCTTGGGTTTGTCACATTGGTCTTCTCATTCGCACTATTCATCCACCTTCATTACCTCATTCAGGGTTCACACCCGTTTTCGTTTAACCCCCTCCCACGCCCCTCTAAAGTCCCTACACACACACACCTAAAGCTGTGCCCCCTCCCCCACTTAGTGTGGCCCCTACCTTGTGTTTGACACATTGGTCTTCACATTCGCACTATTCATCCACCTTCGTTACTTTCTTCAGGGTTCACACCCGTTTTCGTTTAACCCCCCCCCCCTCCCCCGCCCCTCTAAAGTCCCTACACACGCGCCTAAAGCTGTGCCTCCTCCCCAACTTAGTGTGGCCCCTACCTTGTGTCTGACACATTGGTCTTCTCATTCGTACTCTTTTGGGACGGGACGTAGCCCAGTGGTAAAGCGTTCGCTTGATGCGAGGTCGGTCTGGGATCGATCCCCGTCGGTCTGCTGATTGGGCTATTTCTCGTTCTAGCCAGTGCACCATGACTGGTATATCAAAGGCCGTGGTATATGTTATCCTGTCTGTGGGACTGCATATAAAAGATCCTTTGCTGCTAATCGAAAAGAGTAGCCCATGGAGTGGCGACAGCGGGTTTCCTCTCTCAATATCTGTGTGGTCCTTAACCATATGTCTGACGCTATATAACCGTAAATAAAATGTGTTGAATGTGTCGTTAAATAAAACATTTTTTTCTTTCGTATTCTTTGTCCACCTTCATCACTTCCTCTATGGTCCACACCACAATTTTTGCCCCCTCCCCCTCTGCCGCCCCTCTAAAGTCCCTGCACAAGCGCCTAGAGCTTGACACCTCCCCCAGTAGACCCTACCTTGTGTTTGATATATTTGTCTTCGCATTTGTATTCCTCATCCACCTTCATCACCTCCACACCCCAGTTTTCGCCCCACCATCACTCTCACGTCCCTCTAAAGTTCCTACACACGCGCCTAGAGCTCTGCCCCTCTCATCTCTTAGTGTGGCCCCTATCTTGTGTTCGACACATTGTTATTCGTATTCATCATCTCATCCAGGGTTTACACCCCAGTTTTCGTCTGCCTCCCCCCCCCCCTCTGCCCCGCCAAGAGCTGTGCCCCCTCCCCCACTTAGTGTGGTCCCTACCTTTTGTTTGACACATTGGTCTTCACATTCGTATTCCTCGTCCACCTTCATCACCTCCTCTATGGTCCACACCCCAATTTTCGTCTTGATGTCGATCGCCGTGTCCTTCACCTCAATCGTCTGCTCCGGTTTGCTCAAACTCATCATCTTTCTCAACACAAAGTTCGCCCCTAAAAATACAATGTAGAATAATTTTAATATCACTGGCACGAAAGTTTGTTTTGTTTAACGACACCACTAGAGCACATTGATTTACTAATCATCGGCTATTAGATGTCAAACATTTGGTAATTCTGACATCATTATAGCCACATTTTTCCATTCCAATTCCAATTCCAAAAAGGAAAGGGCTGAATTTACAAAGGAAAGGACATGTTTTATTTAACGACGCAGTCGTGGGACACTGAGTGCGAACGATCCTGCGACCAATCGTAATGTCATTATGTATAACATGTGCGTGCCCAACTTGGGCCCCCAAGACTGAGAGCAAAAAAGAAAGAAAGAAATGTTTTATTTAACGACGCATTTAACACATTTTATTTACGGTTATATGACGTCAGACATATGGTTAAGGACCACACAGATTTTGAAATGAAACCCGCTGTCGCCACTTCATGGGCTACTCTTTCCGATTAGCAGCAAGGGATCTTTTATTTGCGCATCCCACAAGCAGGATAGCACAAACCATGGCCTTTGTTGAACCAGTTATGGATCACTGGTCGGTGCAAGTGGTTTACACCTACCCATTAAGCCTTGCGGAGCACTCACTCAGGGTTTGGAGTCGGTATCTGGATTAAAAATCCTATGCCTCGACTGGGATCCGAACCCAGTACCTACCAGCCTGTTAACCGATGGCCTAACCATGACGCCACCGAGGCCGGTCAGTTCCAAAAAGGTTAACGTGCACATTCAGAGCAAGCTGTTGTAGCGCACGCCTGTCCTTGGCACAAGTACCGGCCTCGGCCGGTTCATCCGTCCAGGACAAGAAGAGGTTGGGGAGGTGAAGGAGGGACCGCCTGCACTGGTAGGTGCAAGGGAGCACCAGCAGTTCAACCGTAGTTTTATATGCACCATCTCACAGATATGATAGCACATTCAAGGACCCTTGATATGCCTGTTCTGGTGTACTGGCAGGAACGACAAATAAATGATGGGCTCACCGGCGGGGATCGATCCTATAGCGACGGCAAGAAGGCGTGGTGTTTCCGACACAGGAATTCAATTCCACTACATTCTACCACCATTTACCATTAGATATTGCGTAGCCCAGTGGTAAAGCACTCGCTTCATGCGCGGTCGGTTTGGGATCGATCCCCGTCAGTGGACCCATTGCGTTATTTTTCGCTCCAGCCAGTGCACCACGACTGGTACATCAAATGCCGTGGTATGTGCTATCCTTTCTGTGGGATGGTGCATATAAAAGATTCCGTGCTGCTAATCGAAAAGAGTAGTCTATGAAGTGGCGACAGCGGGTTTTCTCCCTCAGTATCTGTGTAGTCCTTAACCATATGTCCGACGCCATATAACCGTATATAAAATGTGTTGAGTGCGTCGTTAAATAAAACATTTCCTTCCATTAGGCGGTGAGACGTAGCCCAGTGGTACAGCGCTCGCTCGATGCGCGGTCGGTGTGAGATCGATCCCCGTCGGTGGGCCCATTGGGCTATTTCTCGTTCCAGCCAGTGCACCACGACTGGTATATCAAAGGCAGTGGTATGTACTACCCTGTCTATGTGGTGGTGCATATAAAAGATCCCGTGCTGCTAATCGAAAAGAGTGGCGACAGCGGGTTTCTTCCCTCAGTATCTGTGTGGTCCTTAACCATATGTCTGACGCCATATAACCGTAAATACAATGTGTTGAGTGCGTCGTTAAATAAAACATTTTTCTTTTCCTTCCATTAGCTATTAGTATCCCAAAAATGTCGCTCATGAAAACTGAATAATTTTTGATATCATTGGCAAGAGGGTCGGGATTTAGCTCAGCCGGTTGACCGCTCGCCTGAGGTGCTTGCGTGACAGGATCGAATCACCTTGGTGGATCCATTCAACTGATTTGGGTTTTTTCTTGTTTCAACCACAACTGGTCAAAGGCCGTGCTATGTGCTTTCCTGTCTGTGGGAAAGTGCATGTAAAATATCCTTTGCAATGTGCTCTAGTGGTGTCGTTAAGCAAAACAAACTAACAAACTGTTGACTACTAGTCAGACTTACCAAATGTTTGACATCCAGTAGCCAATTATTAATTCATCAATGTGCTCTAGTGATGTCGTTAAACAAAACAAATTTCACATTTTTACATAATGGCATCAGCATGTTGTAGTTTCGATGAAGTACATCCGATAATCTCGCCTGGCGACCGTGGTTTCGACATTGGCAAGATGGCGTGGTACATCCAAAACAAGAATTTAGTTCCACGAGGTCCTTCTACCACCATTTATTTACTCGCCGTGTTAGAAGTACAGTCGACTAAAATAGCTTCTTATATTCAAAATAATTCTCCCCTAAAAACTGAGTAATTTTAACAAATGGTGATTTCAAGAGGCCGAGCGTTTGCGAATATTTTGACTGGTACCATGGTCTTCTATCGGTATCACATTTATCTCAAATTAAAAAGTTTGTTTTGTTTAACGACACCACTAGAGCACATTGATTTATTAATCATCGGCTACTGAATGTCAAACATTTGGTAATTTTGACATATAATCACAGAGAGGAAGGTAGCAAGGGATATTTTATATGCACCATCCCACAGACAGGATAGCACATACCACGACCGTTGATATCCCAGTGGCGGTGGCGGTGCACTGGCTGGAACGACAAATAGCCCAATGGGCCCGCCGACGGGATTAGATCCTAGACCAACCGTGCATCAAGCGAGCGCTTTACCACTGGGCTACATCCTACCCGCATTTAACATTAAAACCAGTCTAGCGAGATGCCGCAATCGCTCACCCTTATGGACATGCTTCTGAAGGTGAGGTGGGTTCAAACGAGAGTTCCGTTCCACCACTCCCACCCTCCATCTTTAATGTCTTATATGACAGACTAAAATAGTTATCCCAAGTTTCCACTAAGAAGCTACGGCTATATCAAAGGCCGTGGTGTGTGCTTTCCTGTATATGGAAGAAAAAAAACATATAAAAAGATGCTGCGGCAGCGTTTAAATTTGGCGGCACTATCTAAACCAAGAGTAAAAAAAATACGTTATACATCAAATAGCCGTGGTTTAAAATGTTTCGAGGCGTCATTACACTGGGCTGAATTTACAAAGGAAAGGACATGTTTTATTTAACGACGCAGTCGTGGGACACTGAGTGCGAACGATCCTGCGACCAATCGTAATGTCATTATGTATAACATGTGCGTGCCCAACTTGGGCCCCCAAGACAGAGCAAAAAAGAAAGAAAGAAATGTTTCATTTAACGACGCACTCAACACATTTTATTTACGGTTATATGGCGTCAGACATATGGTTAAGGATCACACAGATATTGAGGAAGGAAACCCGATGTCGCCACTTCATGGGCTACTCTTTTTTATTAGCAGCAAGGGATCTTTTATATGCATCATCCCATAGACAGGATAGCACATACCACGGCCTTTGATGTACCAGTCGTGGTGCACGGGCTGGAGCGAGAAATCGAAATCGAATTTACAAAGCCTATCTTTGTCTTACACGCGTGTAACTATATACGTATATTTACAATGCTTAAAGACCTGCGTTTTAGAAAATCAGGCTTCGTAAATTCGGAGCAATATTTTGCCTGTTCAGCGTTCATTTGACGCAATCTCGACGTCATGTACGAAATGCTCGCTAAACTGGTTTCGGTGCTCAATGTTAAACGATGGGAACCGATCAAATTGTATTCGTGGGTGCTCGCAACATAATTTGTATTATGTGCGCAGATATGTTAAAACCTTTGGATAGGGTTATACATGTCTAGTAATACAGGCGTGTGGTCTCAAGCAATTTTTTTTTTTCAATATACTTTCCGAGCGAGCATGATTCTCTCCTCTCCCCACCCGCGGCCTCCTATAAACTTCGTTTGTCATAATCTATACTCCTCACCTTTTTTTTCTTTCTGTTTTTTTTCGTTTCAGGCAGCACCGGACAAGTCGGGTACCCCATTTAATGATCAATATCCTACTTATTTACAATTAACCAGGTTCTCTTTTATACTTCCCCTGCGCGTGCTGTGACCTCACCGTGGTGCAGGGGTGTAACATTCTCTTTGAGATGGCCAATACAGCATAATTGAAATTTTGAGTAAAAGTCAGTATCTGTCTGTGATATTTGTATTTTTGCACAGTTCTTTACTGTTTTTATTTAAATCTTGAATTGTTATATTGATGTTGATCATCACTTTATTTGTTTGCATTTACCATAGTTTGACTCCCAATAGCCGATGTATTGTTCGTGCTGGGATGTCGTTAAACATTAATTTATTCCTTTTATACTTCTCACCCTGCACACGCCTCTGTAATACTTGACCGGCCTCGGTGGCTGGTAGGTACAGGGTTGGCAGCCCGGTACCGGCTCTAACCCAGAGCGAGTTCTTAAGGGCTCACTGGGTAGGTGTAAGACCACTACACCCTCTTCTCTTTCACTAACCAACTCACAACTAACCCACTGTCCTGGACAGACAGCCCAGATAGCTGAGGTGTGTACCCAGGACAGCGTGTTTGAACCTTCATTGGATATAAGCACGAAAATAAGTTGAAATTAAATGAAATGTAATAGTTGCAACGCGCAATTATCCCCAATCACACAGTTGTCAAACATTACCGTAATTATATCCAAAATACACATGGTTTCCTCAGTTTGGAGGCAAGGTGACATTTAAAATTTCCTAACACAGTGACCAACATAACCGTCATAAGAAATAAAAGGAACATAATTTTTAACGATACCTCATCACATTTTAAACTACGGCTATTTTGTGTCTAACATGTGGTTATTTTGACGAGAGAGAGAGAGAGAGAGAGAGAGAGAGAGAGAGAGAGAGAGAGAGAGAGAGAGAGTGAGATTTTTCCCTACTGCATTCAGAAGTGTGTGTGTGTGTGTATATATATATATATATATATATATATATATATATATATATATATATATATATATATATATATATATATTGATGTATGAATATCTATATATTGTATGTATGTCGAGTTTGACTGTTCCATACATAGATATTAACGCACTGGAGCAGGGGATAATTAAATCCTTTCTGGCCTCACAAATTGTCCCATACCGTTGCTGGGACTCGAACCTATGGCACTGAATCGCCCTTAATTTGCAAACTTGCCACGATACCTTTTGAGCTATTGAGGCATCCATGAAAATGATGTTCTTTAACTCAACTATATGCATGGGGCCTACAAGCTACGGTGATTAGACCTGGCACTGGCTAGTATGTATGTATATATGTATGTATGTATGTATGTATGTATGTATGTGTGTATGTATGTATGAATGTATGTGTGTGTGTATGTATGTGTGTGTGTACGTACGTACGTACGTACATACATACATACATACATGTCCGAAACGCCATTATGAATTCTGAGAGGCCTTCAACTTCGTTTTGACAGGTTGATGTAATGAAACATGGAATGTCACATCCATATATCCATCAGCGATGTCGACTTTAAAAAGACCAACATGTGACATGTATCATGATGGATGGGGCCATTCAACAATGACGTAACGCCCTAGGGGAGAGATATCAAAGGATGCGTTACAAATTATTATGGGGGAGGGTTGGGTTTTTTTTAGAGGTATTAAATGTTTCCAAAACAATAATTGTCAACTGTTTTTGCTTTAAAGTAAAATACAGCCAGTCATTTCTACTTCGTTCTTTAAAGGGACATTCCCGAGTTTTCTGCATTGTAAGATGTTTCCGACTAATAAAATATTTCTACGATTAAACTTACATATTAAATATATTTTTTAGTTTAGAATAACAGTGTCTGTATATTCAATGTGTTTCTGGTCGTTTTAATATTTGTAAGTAGTTGAAACTGGATTTTGTCTTCAAATAATTTCGTACGTACGAAAAAACATATTTTAGGAAATAAAATGAAATTTAACCTAGTACAAATATTAGAACGATCAGAAACACGTTTAATATACAGCCACTAATATTTTATGCAGGAAAATATATTTGATATGTAAATACAATTGTTAAAAAGTCTATGTTAGTCGATAACATCTTTAAAAATGCAGCAAACTCAGGAATGTCCCTTTAATATATGAGTTTCTAGTATTCAAGGCAAACAAACGTAAATATAAAAAATATAACAGTATCATAGGCTATTGGATGTCAAACATTTGGTAATTTTTACATATAGTCTTAGAGAGGAAACCCGGTACATTTTTCCATTAGTAGCAAGGGATCTTTTATATGCACCACCCCACAGTCAGGGAAGCACATACCACGGCCTTTGATATACCAGTCGTGGTCCTAGACTGGTTGCGCATCAGGCGGACGCTTTACCACTGGTCTACGTCCCACCCCCTCGGCTATTGGATGTCAAACATTTGGTAATTCTGACATGTACTCATAAGAGGAAACCCGAAATGACGTCATAATGACAGGGAAAGCAAGCATGTTGAGGAGTACCGATGAGCGGTACATACTCGTGGGGAGTCTTAACATTAAAACAACCTTACATTGGCGGATCCATAGTCACAGGGGTCACTTAACCCCCTCCCCTCCCCCCGCCTGTTTGAAGTGCCATCTTTGGTAAAAAAAAAAAATATGATTTCATCATCCACAATGTTATACAAAACTAATCGTCTCTGAGCATCTTTATTTTAAAATTTCCCTTTGAACTCCGCTCATTTGCCTTCGGCAATCTCAAACTTGCTTTTTAAAAAATACGTTCGTGGCCCACCTCTTTTATAAAAATCCTGGATCCGTCCCTGGAGGTGGTTACTAAAACAATGCCAGATTTTGCGTTACGTGATAATAGATCGCCCCTATACTAACTAGCTTACCGTAGATATAAAAATAGATGTAACAGAAAGATCAACCTCCACTGAGGGGTTTTGATCTGCAGACTGTCAGTACGAGAGTTCAGCGTTCTACATCTCAGTTAATAGGAAAATTCCCACTAGGTTCTGCCAGTAGCAACACTTTATACCAAATCTACTACATAAGACTAAGTCCACAGCCAAAAGCTGATGGGGGAATGACAGGTGTGTGGCACAGATAGCCGCAGGAGACAAGCACCTGCCGCGGTTGGAGAGACAAGGACTGGGATCTGGACATGGACAACGGAAGAAGTTGAAAGATAGGAGGAGTTGCCAGATCGGGAAGAAATGAGATGCAATTCAAAGAAGAGAAGGAAAGGGGGCAGTTGGACAAAAAAAAAACACACAAAAAAACCCCAACCTCTACTAAATAATATAATATATATTTACTAACCCGTCTTTTTGAGAAATTCATCCCATTTTTCACTTCGATGCAGCTTCCACGTGCCTCCGAATTTGCTTTTGATCTCATCCATCTGCAGCGTGTTGTGATTTACCCGAATCCTTTTAAATTAGTTTGGTTGTTGTTGGTGCGCTCGGCGTCAACATACAAATATTTGGCCTTCGGATTCTATCACCGACTGCAAAATAACCTAGCTGTGAACTAAACTGACAATAACTGGCCAGTATAATGATTCCGGTAATAGTGAAAATATCGAGCGAGTGTATGTGTGTGTATGTGTGTGTGGATTTCGTTTATTTTTTTAAATAACAACTGTGGAAACAGCTGTTTTATTAAATCTTTAATGTGGCAAATGTGCCTGCCCGAGAGAAGCTTTATTTTATAAGGACCCACTTCAGCACTCTTTACAAAGCCTCTTTTATTTGGGATGATGAAAGGGATTTGCCCGTTCTGCTTGAAGGGATCTGTGAATCCCGACGTTTTGATAGGGCTAAATGAATCACGTGGTTTAACGTAGATATTGTATGATATATAGTGTAATAGTGGACTGTCCAGTCGCTCTATAAATAGATTATGTATCACACCAGAGAGATTATGTCTAACTAAAATTGCGTTCAGCAACAGCATGCGAAGCTAACGTTCGCGAACTATTTAAATGATTCCCGATAAAGTTATTCGTTTCAATGTGAAGAGTAAAATAAAATATCTCACGTTTCGTACAGTTTGAATGAAAACAAACATAATAAAACGATTTTTTGTAACAAATATATGGCAGAAGCCATATTTTTATCTTTATTTTGGAATCGATCCGCCTCGGTGGGCCCATTGGCCTATTTTTCGCTCCAGCAAGTGCATCACGACTGGTATATCAAAGGTCGTGGTATGTGATATCTTGTCTATGGAATGGTGCATATAAAAGATCCCTTGCTACTAATGAAAAAATGTAGCGGGTTTCCTCTCTAAGACTATATGTCAAAATTACCAAAGGTTTGACATCTAATAGTCGATGTGCTTTAAAAGTGGTGTCGTTAAATAAAACAAACTTTTTTTCTTCATTATTCCGCGACAGCACACTTTACATGAGTTGGTGATATTATTTCTAGTTTTAGAAATGATTCATAACCATTAGCATCTTTATTGACGTCTTCATCATAGGCGTTGGAAGCTGGGAAGGGGCGAGTGGCAGGGGGCAGATGAAAGCCGATCTCAAAATGGAAGGAAATGTTTTATTTAACGACGCACTCAACACATTATATTTACGGTTATATGGCGTCAGACATATGGTTAAGGACCACACAGATATTGAGAGAAAAAACCCGCGGTCGCCACTTCATAGACTACTTTTTTCTATTAGCAGCAAGGGATCTTTTATATGCACCATCACACAGACAGGATAGTACATACCACGGCCTTTGTTACACCAGTTGTGGAGCACTGGCTGGAACGAGAAATAGCCCAATGGGTCCACCGACGCGGATCGATCCTAGACCGACCGCGCATCAAGCGAACGCTTTACCGCTTTACCACTGGGCTACGTCCCGCCCCTATATAAATATTGATTTAAAAGAATATGTTGGGGTTGTTTTGGGGTGTGTTTTTTTTACTCCGACACTTACCGTATTTATAATATTGTGACCCTCCCTTTACAAACTCCTGAATCCGCCCCTTAACGGTAACCTTATTCACTGGTGGATGCAGTGGGTCCCATGACCCCGCTCCCCCACCCCTTCCCCAGGTCCGTTTGAAGCGACCTTTTCATTGACTTTTTTTCTTCTTTTTTTTTTTCTTTAAAATTCATACAACACTAAATTGCCTTGAAAATGTGTCTCGGATAATCTATATTTCATCATGTTCCGAGCTGCATATCTCCTGATCCGCCCATTAGTCAGAGCCACTCGGAGTTGACACATGCTTTTTTTTATATAGTGCAGCGGGACATTTCAGTATTGCGTGTTACAATGTATTGCCGATAATGTTAACGTTTACTAATAAAACTGATTTAAGAAGAGTATCAACACACCCAGGCAGTACACCAATAACAGTGGCGGATTTAAGCCCCCCCCCCCCCCCCCCAGGAGCCTGCCCCATCACCCAAAGTTTGCGACTCTTGGTCATATATATATATATATATACTCTTCAAAAAAAGAAACGCAAAAGGGTACAAATGGGTTATAACTCCGATTTTATGTTTCCTACCGGTTCATGCTTTGTGAATATAAGGTCATTGCATGTCCCAAACACATTCCCACGGTTACATTCGATAAAACGCAGCTACTGTACAATAAAGTTCCAAAATGTGAATATTCGCAAAAACGCAGCCACATGCAAACCATGTCACCACTGCACGTGCGTTGTCTGCACGTGCAACATGAACACCGACAGTATAAAAGTGCAGGGTGTTCGCTTGCCTGGCCGATGTATCTGGCCGACAGTTGACAATCCAGGACATGCCACGTCTCAGTGAACCGCAGAGAAACAATGCCATCGGCCGACTAGACGCAGGCGAATCCAGAACGGCCGCTGCCAGGGCATTCCATGTGTCCCCAAGCACCATCTCCAGACTGTGGTACCGTTACCAGCAACATGGATCAACACGTGACCTCCCTAGATCCGGTCGACCACGGGTCACTACCCCCTTGCAGGACCGCTACATCCGGGTACGCCACCTTCGGGAACGATTGACTACTGCCACCTCCACAGCCGCAGCAATACCAGGTTTGCGCAGGATATCCGACCAGACCGTACGGAACCGCCTACGTGAGGTAGGAATTCGTGCCAGACGTCCAGTTCGAGGTGTCATCTTAACACCACAACACCGTCGACTCCGACTGCAGTGGTGCCAGATTCATCGACAATGGCCTCAACTGCGATGGAGACAGGTGTGGTTCAGTCACGAGTCCCGATTTCTGCTCCGACGTCATGATGGAAGATGTCGCGTGTATAGGCGTCGTGGTGAACGTTATGCGGCAAACTGCGTGCAGGAAGTGGACAGATTCGGCGGGGGTAGTGTCATGGTGTGGGCAGCCATCTCACACACTGGCAGAACTGACCTGGTCCACGTGCAGGGCAACCTGAATGCACAGGGCTACATTGACCAGATCCTCCGGCCACACATCGTTCCAGTTATGGCCAACGCCAACGCAGTGTTCCAACATGACAACGCCAGGCCTCACACAGCACGTCTCACAACGGCTTTCCTACAGAACAACAACATTAATGTCCTTCCTTGGCCATCGATATCACCGGATTTGAACCCAATTGAGCATCTATGGGACGAGTTGGACCGACGCCTCCGACAGCGACAACCACAGCCCCAGACCCTGCCCGAGCTGGCAGCAGCCTTGCATGCCGAGTGGGCCACCATCCCCCGGGACGTCATCCGTACTCTGGTTGCTTCAATGGGCAGGCGGTGCCAGGCAGTTGTCAACACACGCGGAGGCCACACCCGGTATTGACTCCAGATGACCTTGACCTTGGTGGTGTGTCCTATCACTTACTCACAATGGACTAGAGTGAATTGTGAACAATCCTGCAACATTTGGTAATTATCGGACTCACCATTCAATAATTAAATCAATTCTCCAAATGTTACGACAATGTGGTTTTGCGTTTCTTCTTTTGAAGAGTATATATATATGAGCCGTCACATGGGAAAACCGTTTGTCTTATTTTTTGGGTAAATAACAGGTAATAACCTTACAAAACTCAATCTCAGGTATTTGGGCTCTATCTTAATTATATCTTGTAAAAATACAGCATTAATGACGTCGTTTTCAAAATCAAAGTAGACGGTGTTAAAATGAAAGGCGCGGTCGTCTAGGATCGATCCCCGTCAGTGGGCCTATTAAGCTATTTCTCGTTCAGCTAGTGCACCACGATCGATATATCAACGGCCGTGGTATGTACTATCATGTCTGTTGGATGGTGTCTATAAAAGATCACTTGCTACTGATGGGAAAATGTAGCGGGTTTCCTCTCTCAGATTATATGTCAAAATGACCAAATGTTTGAAATCCAACAGCCGATGATTAATAAATCAATGTGCTTTAGTGGTGTCGTTAAGCAAAACAAACTTTAACTTTAACTCCAGTCAGTCCAGACACCTTAGATGTGTGCCCAGAACAACGTTCTTGAACCTTAATTGGATATATGATCACTTGAGATGAAATGCTGTGTTGTTAAGTTTATTAACCGTTGATTAATAGGATTCTAAGATCTGTACAGGGATAGGTTGATCTGATGTGTGTTCAGTGGGGCTAGCACTCACGAACTATTTGACTGGTACCATCGTGTTCTGTCATATCACATTGACTTAAAGTTACGCGCTAACACCAGTTTAGCAAGCGACAGCGAGCGATCGCCCCCCTGAACACGTCTCTTTTGTACGAGTTAAGTACACTATTTCGTGTGGGTATATTTCAGTTTGTTACACACCCGTTGGTGAGAACACCATGCGTTATTTTTGATAACACATGGGTTGTTTACACACGTACGTGTATTAACAATTTCAAAACATACGACTGACTGCTCCTAGGTGCATAGCTACCTTATGTACTTAAGGTGATCGTAGCACTAAGATCGCTTCGTGGAACGGGGCCCTGGTCACCAGTGCCATGCATCCAATGAAAAACAACACAGTGGAAATAGAATACACTGTGACGTATAGTTAACCTGACAATCCCGTCTGTGACGCGTACGTTAGCTACAACTTACAAGTGCAACGGCTGTAAATAACTTTTAATCGCAAAATATGTTAAAATCTGCTTAAAACCTGGGTTTTTTATATACCGGCATGTAAGAAATATAATAGTACATTCGTATCCGTTAGATACCATTTATCTCACTACTCGTTGTTTAAAAACGTATCAAACTCGGTTTCACTCGTTAGATACATTTTAAAACAACTTGTGAAATAAATGGTATCTAACGGACATGAATGTATTATTCTCTATCTATTATATTAGCATTTTTAATTCAACATAGGTCACAGGTGAGGTGCAATATAATAATTGGATTAAAGAACGTGGTATGTGCTGTCCTGTTTATCCAAATATTCCATGTTAGGTGGTAGTAGAATGTGTGACATGGCAGTAGTAGTAGGTCAGGTCAGGTCAGGTCATAGGGCTTTACGTGCACATTCAGAGCAAGCTGTTGTAGCGCACGCCTGTCCTGGGCACAAGAGCCTACCTCGGCCGTCTTTTCTGTCCTGGACAGGAAAGGTGGGGTGGGAAGGAGGGACCGCCTGCACTGGCAGGTGCAAGGGAGCACCAGCAGCCCGACCGTTGTCGGTAACAGGCGGAGGGGGAGTCCAGCTAGACAAAATATTCACTTTAAACCTACAAAAGCGCTTTTCGTATGGTGGTATGTGGAGGTGACAACTGACCGTTAGCTACTGCCCTGTATTTGAGTAAAGACATGACAATAAATGAACAAATAAAATAAAACATCAAACAGACGAGATTTGTGTAAGCCTTGCGACTATAATGATTTAATACAAATACACGAAAATATGCGTGTACACGGACATTCTATAATATGATGGTTTAAAACATAGGCCCTACTTAGTAGATCATAATATGCGTGTACACGGACATTCTATAATATGATGGTTTAAAACATAGGCCCTACTTAGAAGATCATAATATGCGTGTACACAGACATTCCATGATATAATGGTTTAAAACATAGGCCCTACTTAGAAGATCATAATATGCGTGTACACGAACATTCTATAATATGATGGTTTAAAACATAGCCCCTACGATATAGATCATAATATGCGTGTACACGAACATTCTATGATATAATGGGTTAAAACATATAGGCCCTACTTAGTAGATAATAATATGCGTGTACACGGACATTCTATGATATAATGGTTTAAAACATAGGCCCTACTTAGAAGATCATAATATGCGTGTACACGGACATTTTATGATATAATGGTTTAAAACGTATAGGCCCTACATAGTAGATATATGCGTGTACACGAACATTCTATAATATGATGGTTTAAAAGATATATGCGCGTACACGAACATTCTAAAATATAATGGTTTAAAACGTATAGGCCCTACACAGTAGATATATGCGTGTACACGAACATTCTATAATATAATGGTTTAAAACATATATGCGTTTACACGGACATTCTATAATATAATGGTTTAAAACATATATGCGTGTACACGGACATTCTAAAATATAATGGTTTAAAACATATAGGCCCTACACACGTTGATATATGCGTGTACACGAACATTCTAAAATATTGCGTAGCCTGAAACCCTGGTTTCTAAAACATATACAACGCGACAGTCTTTCAGTTGGAAGCCTTTTTCAGTACTGTTTCGTGTCACTAAAACACTGGCTCGCAAGGTCAAATGGAAAACCAGGCAGATTAAATCACTCTATTTTCTTGAATATTCTCGTGCACACTACATCGCCACATTTTATAACCTGGAAAATAGAAATAAAAAATCATTATAAGATTATTCTTCAGAAAAATTGTATTATTGTATTCATATCCATCACTTTTATTAGTCTAATTTTTAAATATACAGAACAACAAAAGAAACGCAACCCCCCCCCCCCACACACACACACACCCAACAACAACACCCCCACCCCCACCCCCACCCCTCACACACATTTATTTAAAATTATTTATTTGAATCACATTAGTACGGAAGAGCATTAGGGCCAAGCGCAAAAAAAAAACGTTTGAGTTTTTTACGAGTTGTTAACTAGAAATTTTGAGATACTCGTACTAACTCGAAATTTCAAGTTACTATTTCGAAATTTCGTGATACTATCTTAAAATATCGAGATATCACGAAATTTTGAGATAGTAACTTGAAATTTCAAGTTAACTTCTTGAAATTTCGAGATACTGTCTTGAAATATCGAGATAATATCAAGAAATTTCGAGATAGTAACTTGAAATTTCGAGTTACTATATGAAATTTCTAGTTAACAACTCGAAAAAACAAAAACAAAATTTTTTTTTTTTCGCTTGGCCCTAATGCTTTTCCGTACATTAGTTTGTGTTTCTGTTGAAAGTATTAATTTGTTATTAACATTCCAAGCCCAGTTTAACAGACAGTCTATTTACCGAATTAATTTTATAATGTTAAAAAAAAAATTACATTTTTTTTTGCCGTAGGTGCACTGTAAGTTAACGTAAGTCTAGTGTCTTACCACTGGCATTTTTTTTCTCTCTGCTGGATACAATATATTGCCGTCAGTTGGGGGATATTGTTTGCCTTGTTTAAGTTATGTTTATTTGTTGGAAAAATTACGAGTTTAAAATTGCAGTAGGAAGGCTCAAAACTGCCACAAGAAAGCATTTTCCTATCGCAATAAAACTGCAGTAGGTAAAAACAAATTCACACACAAAAACCACATTAAACAGGTCCCTAGAAACAGGGAAGCTGGATGGCACTCCACCCCCACTTGAAGACTAGATGTACGATTTTTTGCTCTACTCTATATAAATACATATAAAAATCTGACTTGTGCCCTACCCCCACACGCAATAGAGACTGTGTCCTCCTCACCACAGCTTGTGCCCCCCCCCCCCTCCCTTTAGATATCGTTCCTACAGGCCTGGTAAATCCTGGAAACCACGATGACCTTGTCTGTCCAGCAGTGTCCTGGTCAGTAGTTAGATCCTGAGTCCATGTTAGGCGTACCTGAACGTTTAGTGGGCGCGAAGACTTGTAAACACTGACCTGAACTAACTCCCCGTCTACAACATCTCGGTCTAACTGCTGGGCCTTGTATCCCGACGTGATTGGGTCCGACTTGATCTTTAGCTTCCCGTCTTCATACACCATCACATTCTACAGATAATGAAAACCACACCTTCATTGAGGGTTATGTCTTCATACACCATCACATTCTACAGATAATGAAAACCACACCTTCATTGAGGGGTATGTCTTCATACACTATCACATTCTACAGATAATGAAAGAAAGAAAGAAATGTTTTATTTAACGACGCACTCAACACATTTTATTTACGGTTATATGGCGTCAGACATATGGTTAAGGACCACACAGATTTTGAGAGGAAACCCGCTGTCGCCACTTCATGGGCTACTCTTCCGATTAGCAGCAAGGGATCTTTTATTTGCACTTCCCACAGGCAGGATAGCACAAACCATGGCCTTTGTTGAACCAGTTATGGATCACTGGTCGGTGCAAGTGGTTTACACCTACCCATTGAGCCTTGCGGAGTACTCACTCAGGGTTTGGAGTCGGTATCTGGATTAAAAATCCCATGCCTCGACTGGGATCCGAACTCAGTACCTACCAGCCTGTAGACCGATGGCTTACCACGACGCCACCGAGGCCGGTCTACAGATAATGAAAACCACACCTTCATTGAGGGGTATGTCTTCATACACCATCACATTCTACAGATAATGAAAACCACACCTTCATTGAGGGGTATGTCTTCATACACCATCACATTCTACAGATAATGAAAACCACACCTTCATTGAGGGGTATGTCTTCATACACCATCACATTCTACAGATAATGAAAACCACACCTTCATTGAGGGGTATGTCTTCATACACCATCACATTCTACAGATAATTAAAACCACACCTTCATTAAGGGGTATGTCTTCATACACAATCACATTCTACAGATAATGAAAGAAAGAAAGAAATGTTTTATTTAACGACGCACTCAACACATTTTATTTACGGCTATATGGCGTCAGACATATGGTTAAGGACCACACAGATTTTGAGAGGAAACCCGCTGTCGCCACTTCATGGGCTACTCTTCCGATTAGCAGCAAGGGATCTTTTATTTGCGCTTCCCACAGGCAGGATAGCACAAACCATGGCCTTTGTTGAACCAGTTATGGATCACTGGTCGGTGCAAGTGGTTTACACCTACCCATTGAGCCTTGCGGAGTACTCACTCAGAGTTTGGAGTCGGTATCTGGATTAAAAATCCCATGCCTCAACTGGGATCCGAACTCAGTACCTACCAGCCTGTAGACCGATGGCTTACCACGACGCCACCGAGGCCGGTCTACAGATAATGAAAACCACACCTTCATTGAGGGGTATGTCTTCATACACCATCACATTCTACAGATAATGAAAACCACACCTTCATTAAGGGGTATGTCTTCATACACCATCACATTCTACAGATAATGAAAACCACACCTTCATTCAGGGGTATGTCTTCATACACTATCACATTCTACAGATAATGAAAACCACACCTTCATTGAGGGGTATGTCTTCATACACCATCACATTCTACAGATAATGAAAACCACACCTTCATTAAGGGGTATGTCTGGATTTTTGCTCCGACCATCATATGCAGTTGGACCGGATACCATGATACGTTAAAAAAATTATTTTGTTTAACGACACCACTGGAGCACATTGACCAGGAAGGAAATGTTTTATTTAACGACGCCCTCAACACATTTTATTTACGGTTAAAGGGCGTCGGACGTACTGTTGAGGACCACAGAGATATTGAGAAAGGAAACCTGCTGTCGCCACTTCATGGGCTACTCTTTTTTCGATTAGCAGCAAGGGATCTTTTATATGCACCATCCCACAGACAGGATAGCACATACCACGGCTTTTGATATACCAGTTGTAGGGCAATGGTTGGGGTGTATTCTAAATGGTTAAATAATTAAAATACTCTCCAGATTGCAGCTTTAAATACACACACTTTTTTAATATGGGAAAAGGGTGTTTTAACGGAACTAAAATTAAATTTGATTGTCACTTTGCTTTGGGAGTGCTTTGGGTTCAGATTACCTTTCAGAAGATCGCAGACAAAAGCAGCTGTAGTAGTAGTAGTACAAACGTTACTGTATTCGGGTTCAAATGTAATTGGACAGGAAATGGCGTTGGGTCATGTCAGATCACCAAAGCGAATTGGACAGTATGATCAGATTTTAACCAGATTCAAAAACAGGCTAGGGTGCATGGTCTCTGGAAATGATCACAGTGGGCGTCAAGCGTTTTTGCGACGTGTACTTTGGAAAAACTATTTTGTAATAAATAATTGTCAAGTAAAGGCATGTAAGGTTTATTAACGATCCAAAGAGGCGCCAACAAAAAACAAACAAAAAACCCAAACAATTCTGAAATTATCAAAGATGTGCCTGAAAAAAGACGACTGAACTGTATTTTATAACGAAATATATCGTGTGTTGTCTCCAACATCGTACTCAAATCCAACTGCAGACGTGTGACTAATTTCAACACACATACACCAATTTTATTTTTGTCCCGTCTATCATCTGGCAACTAATTTAGTAGCAATTAGCATAGGTCAGGGCCGCAGTTAACATTTTCTCTGAAGTCAATTTGGGTTTTCATTTCAAACCAATTTCTTCGGTTAATTGCGGTTGTATTTAATGTGTCACCACCAGATCCGGTTGACATTTGTGTACATACGGAGATTGAAAGGTGTTGTACACTATAGTTAAAATTTGGTGGTGGTGGTTGGTTGTTGGGTTTTTGTTCTTGTTTTGTGGGCTTGGGTGTGGTATTTTTGTGGTTGTGTTTCTTTTGTTGTTGTTGTTTTTGGGGAGGGGTGAGTATAGTTATAGGGTTTTTTCATTGGCATCTACTGGGGTTTGGATTTGTTTTGGGGGTTTTTATTTTTATTAGAATTGATATCTGACACGTTGTGATCGTTGGTAGTTGTTATTGCATAAGATGGTTTAACTGTTTGCTAAGTGCATATATGTAGTTAATATACAGATTCATGAAGTATGAGATAGAATAATAAGTTGTGATTGGTTTTTCTAACTTTTGTTATGTTGTGCTATATATATCATTTATGTAGAAATCATAGCACCCTAAAACTTTTTAGAGCACGTTATTTCACCCCATTCTCTGCCTATAAAGTGTCCCCCTACATGGCTATGCTCGTGACAGACTTACAGACAGCTTGACTCCCCGCATTTCGGATTCGTATTCCTCTCCTAGTTTGATGTTTTCTTCTCTCGTCATGACCAAACTTTTTATAACTATTTTTATTACGTCTCCTTCCACCGATATCGTCATTTCCGGCGATGACGTGGCTGCTAATTTCCTCATGACTACATTGGCACCTGAAGAAAGAAACAAAACATTAAATCACATGAACATAAACTTCCCATTAAAGGGACAGTCCTGAGTTTGCTGCCATTGTAATATTGTGAGTTTGTTTTGTTTAACGACACCACTGGAGCACATTGATTAATTAATCATCGGCTAATGGATGTCAAACATTTGGTAATTCTGACTCGTAGTACAGCAATTGATCTTTTATATGCACTTTCCCACAGACCGGAAAACACATACCACGGCATTTGTTCAATTGTGGTGCACTGGCTTGAACGAGAGAAAAAAAAAATAGTTCGATCCTGCGACGCAAGCACCTCGAGCGAGAACTCAAGGAATGTTTTAACGACACACTCAACACATTTTAATTACGGTAATATGGCGTCAGACGTATGGTTTAAGGACCACTCAGGTAATGAGAGAGGAAACCCGCTGCCGCCACGCAATGGGCTACTCTTTCAGATTAACAGCAAGGGATCTTTTATATGCACCATCCCACAGACAGGGTAGCACATACCACGGCCTTTGATATACCAGTCGTAGTGCACTGGCTAGAACGAGAAATAGCCCAATGGGCTCACCGACGAGGATCGATCCCAAACCGACCGCGCATCAAGCTAACACTTTTCCAGTAGGCTACATCCCGCCCCCATTGTAACAGAGCCTTTTTAATGGCTAAAATTACATATAAAAGTTATTCCCTTGTTTTGAATATCAGTGTCTGAATAATCAAGTGTTTGTTGTCATCCTAATGTTTGTAATAACCCAAAGCGGATTTTACCTTCCAATAATTTAGTACGAACTAAAACAATATACATACAGTGGCGGATCTAAGCTGACTTCTACAAGCATAAGCACATGCAGCAAAAACATTGGATACACATACACACACTGTACTGTATTCTAAATAAGAAAATGTAGTTAATATGTAGTTGTATGCTAGTCTCAAACTACCAACTTCCATGACAAAGTTGGCCAACTGTCTGCTCTCACGACTTCTACGACTGTCCTGTTGCTAGTCTGGGCGCACCCATCGTAAGTTGGCAGGTGGGGAAATTACTGTCGAGTTGGCCAACTTCGTTGTATCAGTGGATAGTCAGAGCCTAGCGTTAGTCATCGAAAATGTTGTTAGTCAGACACGTCTTACAATGGCTGCAAACTCAGTACAGTCCCTTTACATTTATAAATAGAATATGTATCTAGTATTGGCTGATAAATACACCTAATGAGCGAAAGGAAGTTATATGCAAAAATACAAGCTGTATTTGCTTTGTAACACCAAAAACAAATACATTGTGTGCTATATAGGCCCCTATTTAGAAAAATATCGAAAATATCTCCTGACCTTAATTAATACTGTTGAGTATATTAGCGTTATGCATGTTGAAATTGTTTCACGGACACCGGCATTGCCTGATACTGACACACACACACTTCGATCTTGAGTTCAGACACAGTTTTAACGGAAACGGTCTGCCACGCTCGCACAACTACAAACGTAGATCAAAGAATTCGGAAATAATGATGTATTTAATGACAACATTTTCAAAACATAAATCTAACGGTATGAGGGTGTTTCATCTACTAATGATTTGTGCAACGTCAGCGTAGTTCATTAAGTAAAGAGCAAAAAATCCACACTATGCATTGTCCGCGAATTAGGCGGCCATTTTCTGTGACGTATGCTGAATGTTTAACGACACCCCAGCACGAAAAATACATCAGCTATTGGGTGTCAAACTATGGTAATGCAAAACAAATAAAGTGATGATTAACATCAATATAAAAATTCAAGATTTAAATAAAAACATTGTAAAGAACTGTGCAAAAATACAAATATCACAGATAGATACTGACTTTTATTCAAAATTTCAATTGTATCCCGAAGAAAACAAGGGGATTTGTGCTGTATTGGCCATTCTCAAAGAGAATGTTACACCCCTGCACCACGGTGAGGTTATAGCACGCGCAGGGGTGACGTATGCTGAAGACCTATGAAGTGTAATGCGAATCGGTTTCTTAGGTTCGAATCCTGTCAGTATATACTTTGGGTTTTTTATTTTTATTATAGTCGATTCCCTGCAAACCACTATCTTTTGCGGTGGTGGGGGGGGGGGGGGGGGGGGGGGTGCGCGGAAAGGATTTAACTTTTAGACCCTACAAGTGGCAAATTATGCCTTTAATAACTGTTTAATATAATTTTGTCTATATGTACACATGAAAACAAATGCCAACCTCAATATGTTTACATCAGCTAACATTTTCCCACACAATCGATTACGGATTTCTATCATCCATCGGTTATAATCGACCATTAGAACTTTCCTGCACTGGTTTCAACCTTTTATGCACACTGCATAACAACAGAGCAACAAATAAAAGTGTATTTATTGTTGTGGCAATGAATTTGTATGAATAATCAAATAATCAGTGTCACATGTTACAACCAATCAGAGCCGAGGCTGTTTTTATTCCGTGCGAAACTTCCGTCTTTCGTACAATGCGACCTATATTGCTCGACGTACATGAGCAGAAATGGGAAAAGTTCGTTTTACTGTTAACTTGAAAAAAATTCTACATGCAGCCAGCGGATTCCATCGTTCATGGTACCGTGGCAGACGAGAGGCGCACACAGCACAGCGAGCTAGATTATTAACAGTAAATGGGAGGGGCGTAGCCCAGTGGTAAAGCGCTCGTCTGTGTGCGGTCGGTCTAGGGTCGATCCCCGTCGATGGACCCATTGGGCTATGTCTCGTTCCAGCCAGTGTACTACGACTGGTGTATCAAAGGCCCTGGTATGTGCTATATATGGGATGGTGCATATAACAGATCCGTTGTTACTAATTGAAACGATGTATCAGGTTTCCTCTGTCAAAATTATTAATGGTTGACATCCAGTAGCTGATGATTAATAAATCAATGTGCTCTAGTGATGTCGTTAAACAAAACAAACTGTAACTGTAACTTTAATTATTTTAGAAAAGTCACTGATTTGCGAAAAGTTTAATAATTTGAAAGCTGCTAAAAAATAAATAATTGTTTAAGATGCATAATGTATGCAAACATTTGTTAGGGATATTGTTGTGTTTTGGATAAACTCGTATTAGTTAGTATACAAACCGGCCTCGGTGGCGTCGTGGTAGGCCATGGTTTGTGCTATCCCGCCTGTGGGAAGCGCAAATAAAAGATCCCTTGCTGCTAATCGGAAGAGTAGCCCATGTAGTGGCGACAGCGGGTTTCCTCTCAAAATCTGTGTGGTCCTTAACCATATGTCTGACGCCATATAACCGTATATAAAATGTGTTGAGTGCGTCGTTAAATAAAACATTTCTTTCTTTCTTTAGTTAGTATACCTATAATGGCTAAACAAGGAATATCGTAAACAAAACAAACTCCCATCGTCCATGGTACTTTGTCAGACGAGATCCACGAACGCGGTCGGTTTGGGATCGATCCCTGTCGGTGAGCCCATTGGGCTATTTCTCGTTCCAGTCAGTGCACTACAACTGGTATATCAAAGGCCGTAGTATGTGCTATCCTGTCTGTGGGATGGTGCATATAAAAGATCCCTTGTTACTAATGGTAAAGTGTAGCGGGTTTCCTCTTTAAGACTTATATGTCAAAATTACCAATTGTTTAACATCCAATAGCCGATGATTAATAAATAAATGGGCTCTAGTGGTATCGTTAAACCAAACAAACTTTAACTTTTGGTTCCATCGTTCATGGTACTCTGACAGACGATATCCATGCACTGCACAGCGAGCTGGGCCATTAACAGCCGCGTGTGCTGGAATATCACCATCTAAACGTAGGCTGATTTTGCTGCAGTGGGTTTCTTCTCTCATACAAACTCCCTAATATGTGTTCTAGTAGCACAGCACAGACATACCGGGCAGCGTTGTAACGTCGTTACGTGCCGGGGACAAATTACATCATTCAATAATGTACAATTAATCTGGGCACTATACAGTTAATGGACGATTTCAAGTCTGCCTAGCTCCGTAATAAGAAATCTAATCATCTTTGGTCCTCAAAAAGATCACAGTGACCTATCGCTGTCCTATGTCAGGAAGCTTTAATTTAACTTGGCTATAATTATTAGACTAGTTGACCATTACAGTCATGATCTATTGTCTTTAAGAAATAAGGTAGGTATTGCACTTATAAAGTTAATGTTTGTTTTGTTTAACGTGTGATACGACTTGAGCGCATTGATTCATCGGCTATTGGAAGTTAAACATTTGGTAATTCTGACATATAGTGCTATATTTTTTCCATTAGTAGCAAAGTATTTTTTTTATATCCACCATCCCACAAAATAGACTAGCACATACTACGGCTTTTGCTATATACCAGTCGTGATGCACTGACTCGAACGCGAAATAGCCAAATGAGTCCACCGGGATCGATCCCAGACCGACCGCGCATTGGGCGAGTGCTTTGCCTCTGGGCTACGTCACGTCTGTTTTGCAAGTTTCATGCAATATATTATGTGATTTTTTTATTTTATTTTTTTATTTTTTTTTTTTTTTTCTTCGAGTACATGTTGGCATGAGTCAAATTTTGTGCTAAAGGATTAGAATTATTTTTAACAAAAAAATCTGCGCATTTTTAAGGATAATGGACGATTTTAAGTCTGCTTAACTCCGTAATAAGATCATGTTATTACTCGGAAAGCATACCAGCTGCGGGTTTCTTTATTCAATAGATTCTACACACGAGTAAGCAACCCAAAACAGCGTGCTTGAGCTTTATTTGGATATAAACCCGTTAGTAACATTACCATCTTTATTACATATTCGCTTGTTTGTGCATTGCACGAATAACGGACATTCTCCGATTGTTTAGCTCTTTAATAAGATACTAGTACGTAAAGACCTTCCTGCGTTTTGGTATTTTTTTAATACACGTTGCCATACCAGCATATTGATTATTTGTAAGGAGATAAACGAATGATATTGATCACGTTCCTGGATATAGCTCTTGCTAATGAGCTTAGATAAAATGGATGGAAGAGAGAAGGCAAGATGGGTTGTCATGGTGAGAGAGAGAGAGAGAGAGAGGGGGGGGGGGGGGGGGGGGGGGGTAGATAGAGAAGCCAGTTGCTGTTGTGGCGTTGATTATGCGTGTTTTGCCCCAGGGCGACAAGTCTTGGAGAGATTGAGTCACAGGTACATTGCTGGTATGGCGGTGTTAAAATAAACAACTGCTGTGTGTGCGAGTGTGTACATATAACATATTGTCTGTTATATTTCGATAGGAGTGAAATGCATCTGTCGGCTTAACTGTGATTACAGTGGTATTAGATGTGTAGATACTTTATGCGTAGCTCTCATTGCAATAAATAAAAGAGTTTGCCCGCCATTCTCATATGTCTCCCTCATCCTTTCCGTACATCGATGCATGCTTGGGTAGTAACGGATGGACGGATAGAACGAACGGACGAACGAACGGATCAAAGGATGGATGGATGGATGATGGATGGATGGATGGATGGACAGGACGGACGAAAGGATAAATGGATGGATGGATGGATGGATGGATGGATGGATGCAAACATGCATGGGTGGATACATGAATAATGGATGGTTGGATGCAAAGATAGTGTATGGATGGATGAATGGACGTATGAATGTATGCATGAAACGATGGAGAGATAGAAAGATGCATGCACAGATAGTGAATGCATGGATCGATGGACAGATGGATGGATTGTTGGATGGATGCATGCATGCATGCATGCATGCAAGGATGGATAGATGCATAGATGTATGGATACATGGATTTTAACATTATTTATTATATAAAATTACATGCCAATTCATCGGTACCCTTTTTCACACAAATGGACTATAAATACAGTAGATGGACTATAAATACAATAAATGGACTATAAATACAGTACGATAACGTAACCTCGACCACTCTTCTTGACCGACAAGACTGACAAAAGTCAAGAGTTACGATATCACATCTAATCTATATACGAGAATAGCGATGCTTGACTATGACTATCGTGTCTTTAAATATCACCACAGAGGTCGCGTATTCGTCGTACTACATGTGTCAAATCCCTGTAGCGGCGATGATGATGTGCTGTGGTCTCGGGGGATATCTGCATGCACAGATTAAAATAGCTCGGCGGTTTAGTGCTTAAGTCAATGTCATCCACTTTAAGATTGAAAGATACTGGGTTCGCATTTCAACACCGGATGTTGACATCCAATAGCCGATGATTATTAAAGCAATGTGCTCTAGTGGTGTCGTTAAACAAAACAGACTTTAACTCAACACCGGATGAGTTTTAACGGCTTGGAGGAGAAGTGTCTTAGTGCCGTTTTCCGTTTGCGGCTCTCTCTCTCTCTCTCTCTCTCTCTCTCTCTCTCTCTCTCTCTCTCTCTCTCTCTCTCTCTCTCTTGTCAGTGCACCACGGCTAGTATATCAAAGGCCGTGGTATGTGATATCCTGTCTATGGGATGGTGCATATAAAAGATCCCTTGCTACTGATGGAAAAATGTAGCGGGTTTCCTTTCTAAGACTATATGTAAAAATTACAAATTGTTTGACATCCAATAGCCTATGATTAATAAATCAATGTACTTTAGTGGTGTCATTAAAAAAACCTTTAACTAACTCTCTCTCTCTCTCTCTCTCTCTCTCTCTCTCTCTCTCTCTCTCTCTCTCTCTCTCTCTCTCTCTCTCTCTCTCTCTCTCTCTCTCTCTGTATACATATACATATACATATATACTACTCAAAATTTGCTAAGGATCATACCATTTTTATAGGATAAAATTATTCACTGACCCCATATTCAAATATATCTATTTACACTAAATGGGCCTCAATCACACGCTTGAGTGATCACCATGCGCCTTTGAGGTCACGGTATGCACGTGCAACTTGACAGCCTCTGTACTGGCTTGCTGAGACAGCGTCGTCGTACACATGTTATTGAACATTTTTACCGCATTTGAGGTCCTCAATGCCTCCTTAACGTCAACGTCGTCGGTTGACAACCGAAGAACTGGCCAGAGCCATGGGCATGCTGGAATGTGGGTCTTCACAGCGTAGGGTTGCCAACGTCTTTGGTGTGAGCCAAAGTGTGATAAGCAGAGCATGGAATCGCTTCCAGACGTATGGCTCAGCTACCCAGCGCCATGCTGGTGGTCGACAACGAGCAACCACGCCAAGAAAGGACCGATTTCTTGTGGTGCAGGCCAGACGTCATCCCTTCGTGAATGCGACTACTCTACGAAATGAGTTGAGGAATGATGTTGGCGTTAACATGTCAACGCAAACAGTTCGTAATCGTCTTCGGCAGAGTGGTCTTCGGTCTAGGAGAGCATGCATTCGCATTCCCTTGACCCAACTTCACAAACAGGCACGTCTGGACTGGGCACAAGATCATGTCAACTTCACTGATAACGAGTGGGATCCTGTACTCTTCACCGATGAGTCAAGGTACTGTCTTGACTTTACAGATCGACGTGCTCGAGTGTGAAGAAGACGTGGGGAGCGATTTCAAGATGCCAACATATCCGAACATGACCACTATGGTGGAGGCTCCATCCAGTTCATCCTCATGAACGACAACGCTCGACCTCATCGTGCCAGGGTGGTTGAGGACTACCTCCAGCAGGAGACCATCGTCCGTATGGAATGGCCAGCACGCTCATTTGATCTGAACCCGATCGAGATTGTTTGAAACATGCTACAGGTGGCGATTTCGCGACATCCGGTCCAACCAACAACTCTCGTGGAACTGGGAAATGCCCTCACCGAAGAGTAGAATAATCTTGAGATGGCAGCCATCCAGAGACTCATTGGAAGCACGAGACGCCATTGCCAGGCTGTGATTGCATCACGTGGGTCACACACAAGCTACTGACAGTTGTTGCTGCTGGTAATTGAACTGTTTGGGACATTTTCATGACTTGGAGTAACATTCTGAAACCTCCATTTTTGGGGGTCTGCTTCTTTGATGACAGAACGTGTGTTACCTATTGTTCAAATTTGGTATACAGCCATGAAATTCAGGAAATAAACATTTCCTAGAATATATACCATTTTTAGTTTTTGTGTCATACCCATGCCGAAAAATATAATACCACCCTAAATAGTTATCCCTAGCAAATTTTTAGTAGTATATATATATATAAATCAATGCACTCTAGTCATGACGTTAAACAAAGCAAACTTTAGTAAACTTCTTTATCATTAGCAGTGATTTCATATGAGCACGTTTTATGCATCCGTTTACCGCGCTCCGCTTTCCGCGCTCGCACTGCGCCAAAAACCGCGCAGATGGAAAACAGCACCATGTGTCCATTACACCGACTTCTCTCTCACTAATCATTAAGGTTACAATATCGCAGCCCCGTACTATAAGTATAACGTTACTATACTAATGAAAAACACGTGTTGATTTAATAGATTCGATACTTTCGCTACCAGCGGATATCGTCAAGTATATCTGGTTGATGTACTATGAAAGTCTCGTTGTCATTTTTAATGAGACAGTCTTCGATTTTCTGCCATTATAACATGTTCTCAACAAATAGAGCCTTTTGAACAGCCAAAACATGACATATTGACTTCCCTGCACCCACCACATCGAGGGCACAAACCCCACAAGTTTCTACGGGGGTGTTCGTGGTATGCTTTAAGATTTACTACCAATAATATTTTTGATTCAGAATTAATGGGGGTAGAGCACACACACACACACACCAGGCCCGCCCCCTGCTCCGCCCAGCCTAAGTGTCTTAGGGTCGTTTTCCACGTGTGTTGTTTTTGGCGCGATGCGGGCGCCGGCGCGGAACGCGAAAAACGGTTACCTCAAGAATAATTTGCATGGTTATCAATGGCAGTAACGACTGGTATATCAAATGAGGTGATATGTGCTGTCCTCTTTGTGGGAAAATGCATATAAAAGATCCCTTACTAGTAATGGTGAAAAATGTACTGGGTTTCCTCTGAAGAAATTGTCAAAATTACCAAATCTAATACTCCATTAATAATAAATCAATGTGCTCTAGTGGTGTAGTTAACTTAAACAAAGCAAACTTTAACAAACTTATTTAACATTGACAGTGATTTTAAACCAGTATCTTTTATACGTTCGTTTTCTGTGCATCGCGTTGTGCGCCCGCACTGTACCAAAATCTCGAATATCGAAGCCCCGTACTATAAGTATTACGTAACTATACCAATGAAAAACACGTGTTGATTTGATAAATTCGATACTTTCGCTACCAGCGGATATCGTCAAGTATATCTTGTTTAGGCACCATGGCAGTCTCGGCGTCAATTTTAATGAGACGGCCGTGGGTTTGCTGCCATTATGATATGTATTCGGCTAACAGAGCCTTTTGAACAATCAAAATATGACATATTGACTTCCCTGCACCCACATGGCAACCTCGTCCTCTGCCGCTAATAAAGCCCGTCTTACTAATGAAGCTAACTAATGATTGCCAGTAATAGTGAAGTGGAGTAGGTGGTTCAAGTACTTCTTTTACAATAGCAGTTCTCATAGGCGTACGGGCTCCCATTTTTACAGGGGAGGGGGTGGAGGCTGCGTTTTGCCCAAATTAAAGGAAAATGCCCGAATCTGGATAACATTAATTTTATTCATATTAGCATTACTACCAAACAGCTCTATAGAGTTGCAAACGAACCACTATACATTTTTGCATGGATTACAACTAAGTTTGAAGGTAGAATGATCGAAATACATGGTAAAAAGGTCTCAGGTTACACATTTTGCCAGAATTTGACGTTTCGCTCCAGCACTAGGCACTAGGAGGGGGGGGGGGGGGGGGGGGGGGAGGTGCCCTCCCCTACCCCTCAGGGCCCCGTTTCACGAAGCGATCTTAGCCCTAAGATGACCTTAAGTGCATACAAGACAAGCCCCTAGGCTGTTGACAACAAAAGAAGTTAAAAGAGAGGAGATGATGCCAAATCTGGAAGATATAAGATGGAATTCGAAGGAGCAAAGACAATAGAGTAGGTTTTAAAAACAATAAAACACCCAACATTAAATACATGTCCTTGTTTAAAATATCAATATATATATATAAATATAGCGTTTCTGATCGTCTTAATGTTTGTACTAGCCCAAACTGGATTTCCCTCGACGTAATTACGAATAAAAATAAATTTAAAATAAAATTAAATTTAAGTTACTAGGAAGATCAAATACATGTACATTGAATATACAAACAGTGATATCTTAGGATGATACAACGTGTTATAAAGTATATATATTTTGTTTATTATTTTATTTTTATTTTATTTTATTTGTTTATTTATTTTTATTATGATTTTATTATTGTTATTTTTTAAAATTTTATTTTACCTATTTATTTGTGTTTAGTTATATGTATGTGTGTCTTTAATTTCCTTACACACGTGATGTGTTTATATTTAAATCTTCTTTATTACTACCCACGTAATTATTTATCATGCATATATGTATGGTTTATTTCGTTTATTTTAGACAAGTATTGATTTTTCATGCATAGATGTGTTTTTAGATAGTGCTATCAGATATTGTAAATATGTATTTATTATAATTTTCTGGGTGTTTTTTTTATTATGAAGCTTATTTAGTTATATAACTAGAACTTGAACTTGAAGTTAAACGTATGTTAAGGCCCATGGACTTTCGAGTATTTCTCCGCTAAAATCCCACCCGAACCTTTATAACAAACTGAACCATGCACTAAAATCCCACACGAACCTTTATAACAAACTGAACCATGCACTAAAATCCCACCCGAATCTTTATAACAAACTGAACCATGCACTAAAATCATTGTGACTGTAACAACCCGAGACTTTGTTAAGTAATTTTTCTCGTTTATCTTATGAATAAAATCAACATGTATGACACGCACGTCTGAGTGTCACATTACGTTTAATTTAAATAGATATGTATAATCGTTTACCATACAAGTATTTAGCAGTCAATGGATACATGTATTATTGTTGTTAAGTACGTTTAGGGTAATTTCCCTCGCATAAGATGAGGGGCGTAGCAAATTGACGAAAAAGAGGGAGCATTGCAGCGGGAAGGGAGCAGCAGGGGGTATGGGCAGGGATGGCAGAAAATAACAAAAATATGTCCCTTTAATTTAAAAATGCCATTTTTGTCTATCTGGAGAAGACTATATATTACTGTGCCCTGGTTGTTTTCACTGTCGTTTTCACTGTGTACCCAGTTATGTTAGGTTAGGTACTGCCATAGTGGCAAAGTGTATTTAATTTTGAAAACATTATTAATCGGTTGGAGTTACGAGGCTTTCCTCTTATGCTCTATCTTAGTGTTGCAGTTACTAATACAGGCACCCCTTAAGTATGGTAGTCACGACGGGATCAACATGACTATTAATTTTGTGACTTTTATGAACAAGCACACACACACACACACACACACACACACACACACACACACACACACACACACACACACACACACACACATATACATATACATATATATATATATATATATGTATGTATGTATGTATGTATGTATATACGCACGTACGCACACATACACAGAGAAATAAAGAGAGACAGACAGAGACAAAAAGGCACAAATACACATACACAACACACATACACATACACATACACATGTATAATACAACTGAATATAAACTCCTGCCCAGAAGAGATGTGTCTAGAACAGCGTGCTTGAACCTTAGTTAGATATCAGCACGAAATAAAATAGGGAAATTGCTTTTATTATAGACTTCCAAATAACTGAAACAAAATATTATAACAGGTTTATGTCCTGCGGCGTTTATGACTCATTTAATTCACCCAGCAGGTTTCATGGTTTCATTCTTGTATAATTATGGACGTGATCTCATTGTTTGTCTATACGAAACGCTTTCTTTTGATAGGACACATTTTTGTAAAACACGCATGTCTTTCGAAATAAAACAAAACAGGTTAGGAAGGAAAACAAAGGATAGGGTAGGATTTTAAAAAAAAGAGAAGCAAAGTAAACGACTATTAAATTCTGTTACGACACCTCGGCATATTTAAATCTATGGCTATTTGGTGTCTAACATATGGCTATTTCAACTCATGGTCCAGAGAGAGAGAGAGAGAGAGAGAGAGAGAGAGAGAGAGAGAGAGAGAGAGAGAGAGAGAGAGAGAGAGAGAGAGAGAGAGAGAGAGACAGAGAGACAGACAGACAGAGAGAGAGAGAGAGAGAGAGAGAGAGAGAGAGAGAGAGAGAGAGAGAGAGAGACAGACAGAGAGCGAGAGAGAGGCAGACACAGATATAATGATGGAAACAGTCATTTGCGAGAGAGAGACGGGGGGGGGGGGGGTAAGTTTAAAAGTTGTTTTATTTAACGACATCCCTTACATTTTGGAACAGCTTCAAGGGGAAAAACAATAATGCACGTATCACGTTCATTGTGCTGTATCGCTTATACGCTTCAAACTACAAGACTAGTATTACTGAAATACTAAACCCAGCAAATCATTTGGGGATGGGGGGATTCGCCCGTCCCCTCCCCTCCACAGGAAAAGCAAGGTATCTTTTGTGATACTTGGTCTAGAAAGTGGGCACCTGCTGCTCTTTTGACGATTAGCAGCAACGATCGCTCAGATACATAGACAGGACAGCACATACGAACTTTAGCTTATCAGAACCCTAACAGCGTCTAGCTTACGATACCACCAGGATCATCTGTAGATCTCTCGAAAACAATGACTGGTCATGTTACAAAATCAGCTTATTTGTTGTCAAAATGACGCACTTTAAAACCCATCGTCCAAGCACCCTTCATTGCGTCATTTGTAAAAGGACAGCAAATATCACGGCTTTTGATATACCAGTCGGTTGACAATTGGATCAAAATACGAAAGAAAAAAAAAGTAATATTTAAAAAAAAAAGTAATATCAGAAATGCATCCATACCTTCCTCCAGTAAAGAGAAGGGTAATTTTAAAGAGACCAGAGGCCGATCTAGGGGGCAGGGGCCCGCCCCTTAACGTTTGCGATAGTTATAATTTTATAATGTAGTATTAAAAAAGAATAATTACGATCTCCCTCCAAACCTCCCCCAAATTTCCTTTGGCATTCTGCCTCATGTCATTGGGGATCCCCTAAATGAATTTTCGGGATCCGCCACTGGAGACTTCCCTCAGTTTGCTGCCTATTTCAGATATTTCCAACTAATAGCGCCTATTTATTTTAACGAATCAAAGTAAATATCAAATAAAATTTCTTCCTTAGAACATCAGTATCTCTATACTTAATGTTTTTCTAATCGTCTTAATATTTGTAGTAGCTCAAATTATATTTTACCCCCCAATAACTTCGCACGTACGAAAGAAAATATATATTTGGAAATAAAATAAAGCTCGAGTTACTACAAACATAAGGACGATAAAAAAAAAAAATAGGCCTACATTAAAGATTACAGACACTGATGTTATAAATAAGATAATGCATTTAATATGTAATTATAGTAATTAAAATGCCATGTGATTCTTAAATATCTTAGCAATGAGCAATAAACTCCACAGTCTCCTCTTTAAATCACTAGCTTGAGTGTCATCCAGCCCTATCCTGTTTATATAACAAAGGTAATAATAGGCAGTTATGGCTTGAGGATACTCGACTTCACTACTTACCAACTTCCTTCAAAAAATCTTCAAAATTTTCGCTCCTGTCCAATTTCCATTTCCCACCAAACTTCTTCTTTATTTCCTCCAAAGCCATATCTCCCTAGATTTTGATTAATTTTGTTTTTAAAAGTAAATAATATAAAACAAGCG
The DNA here is from genome assembly GCF_016097555.1 of Gigantopelta aegis. Lineage (NCBI taxonomy): Eukaryota > Metazoa > Mollusca > Gastropoda > Neomphalida > Peltospiridae > Gigantopelta > Gigantopelta aegis. The sequence continues at coordinate 68,163,637 of NC_054701.1, forward strand.
AGCGATCACAGCTGCAAGCTTGTTCAAGTGACAATCAATAACTTGAAGTAAATAAAACAGTATTATTACACGATGCGAGAATCAATGCACCGGTTTTCTCGCGGTGATGTCCTGCCTTGATCCCAGTCTATTTCTGTGCTCAGGTTTGTGATGGAGCGACACCGAGTCAGTGTCGTCTGTAATCGCTGGATTGAGGACACTCTTTGGTCGCGATAAAGTCAGATAACGTGTTGTATAACAGCGATGTGGAAAAGCTAAAAGGTCACTAGAGACTGGTGGTAACTGAACTTTGTGTTCTGGACACATATGTGTTGTCGTATGAAGTGGCACAGGCGATGTTTAATTGGCGTCTAAGACTGAATGAATATAGGGATATAATAATGTGCATTAATTATATGACACTTCAGGACTCAGTCTGAGCATGACTTTTCTGATTGTATGCTAATTGCTTTCTCTCCGTCTCTTTCTCTCTTTTCTCTGTCATTCACCTCTCTTTTCTCTGTCATTCACCTCTCTTTATATACATCTCTCGGTCTCTCTCACTCCCACTATCTATCACCCCCCCCCCTCTCTCTCTCTGTCTCCCTCTCTCTCTCTCTCTCTCTCTCTCTCTCTCTCTCTCTCTCTCTCTCTCTCTCTATATATATATATATATATATATATACATTTTGTAAGGGGATAGGGTAGGCTGATTTTGCCCGAATTAACAGAATGATGGAAATACATGGTGAAAAGGTCTCAGGTTGGCACAGTTTTCCCGAATTAACAGAATGATGGAAATACATGGTGAAAAGGTCTCAGGTTGGTACAGTTTGCCCGAATTAACATAATGATGGAAATACATGGTGAAAAGGTCTCAGGTTGGCACAGTTTGCCCGAATTAACATAATGATGGAAATACATGGTGAAAAGGTCTCAGGTTGGCACAGTTTGACCAAATTAACAGAATGATGGAAATACATGGTGCAAAGGTCTCAGGTTGGCACAGTTTGCCCGAATTAACAGAATGATGGAAATACATGGTGAAAAGGTCTCAGGTTGGCACAGTTTGCCCGAATTAACAGAATGATGGAAATACATGGTGAAAAGGTCTCAGGTTGGCACAGTTTGACCGAATTAACAGAACGATGGAAATACATGGTGAAACGGTCTCAGGTTGGCACAGTTTGATCGAATTAACAGAACGATGGAAATACATGGTGAAACGGTCTCAGGTTGGCACAGTTTGACCGAATAGAGGGTTTCCTTCAACACTAAGGAAGGAAATGTTTTATTTAACGCCGCACTCAACACATTTTATTTACGGTTATATGGCGTCGGGCATTTGGTTGAGGACCATACAGATATTGAGAGAGGAAACCCGCTGTCGCCACTTCATAGACTACTCTTTTCGATTTGCAGCAAAGGATATTTTATATGCACCATCCCATAGACAGGATAGCACATACCACGGCCTTTGGTGTACCAGTCGTGGTGCACTGGCTGGAGCGAGAAATAGCGCAATGGACCCACTAACGGGGATCGATCCCAAACCGACCGCGCATCAAGCGAGCGCTTTACCACTGGGCTACGCCTCGCCCCTCTAAGGGACATGTTGTCCCCACTGACCCACCTCCCACCCCCAATCCCGTCTCGTACGCCTTTTGCTCATTCTCTCATTCTCTCTATATTATCTCTGTCTGGCTGTCTCTCATTACCTCTCGCTCTCTGTTTCTCTGTTTCCAAGCAGGCACTTGACATTCGCACATGCAGTACATTCTAACTTCCTGTGGAAAACCGTATCAGGAAACTACGCTCAAACTTTTATCGTTCAAACATGTTACAAAGTGCTAGTTCATAAATGTTGTATGATAATCATTACTAGACATGTGTGTTTTATAAATATTTATTTCCTCGAATAAACACAACAATGATCTTACAAACACTCAACAGTAAAGCAATACAAAACAGGATAAGAAAATAAATAATGATTACAAATATATTATACTGACTCGCATAATATCTTGTGGAATATCAGGCACGGCGGAAGCAAGTAGACATTGGGGTGGGGGAAGAGGAGGGGGGCTGATTGAAAGCGCAAAGAAAAGTTTTTAGGGGGTTCGGGTGTATGCTTCCTCGTAAAATTTTGAAAACTAGATGTCCTGACATGCAATTTCCTGCATTCTATAAGTAAAATTCATCTCTGCTTTAAGATTTACTACCAATAATATTTTTTTAATTCAGAATTAACCCCTGCTCCGCCGTGCCTGAATATATGATATGCATATTGCAAAAGCTAAAACATAACAAACAACAACAACAAAAAACTAATTCTAAGTAAAACAAATAATTAAATAAACAAATCCTAAGTAAAAAAAAAAATAATAATAAATTATAAAACTTCTATGGGATGATGCATATAAATGATCCCTTGCTACTAATCAAAAAGAGTAGCCCATGAAGTGGCGACAGCGGGTTTCCTCTTTCAATATCTGTGTGGTCCTTAACCATATGTCTGACGCTATATAACCGTAAATAAAATGTGTTGAGTGCGTCGTTAAATAAAACATTTCCTTCCATATAACCGTAAATAAAATGTGTTGACTGCGTCGTTAAATAAACCATTTCCATTTCCTTTCGGACATACGATTAAGGACCACACAGGAAACCCGCTGCCGCCACGCCATGACCTGGGCTACTCTTTTCCGATCAGCAGCAAGTGATACGTTATATGCACCATCCCAAAACAGGACAGCACATACCAAGGCCTTTGTTACACCAGTCGTGGAGCCCAGTGGATATTTATATAAAGCGGTGACGTCAGCACGAAATTGATTATTGAATAAATATGTCTCACCATTTTACAAGCAACCTGAATAAAACCTGAACCTTACTGTCAACTCTGCTATAGAAGTGCTTACTGCAGTGACCGTGTCGCAATATTCTTTGGATTATGTCGTGTGCCGAGTTATTCTAGGGTTCAGACTACCAACTGTCACGGCTTCTACGACTGTCCATTTGTTAGTCTGAGCGCTCTTACAACTCGATTCTCGTCGTAAGTTGGGAGTCATCGAATTGGCCAACTTCGTCGTGACATTTGATAGTATGGTCCTAGCATAAGAGATCGTTATCACGTGTATAAAATGTATATAAGAAACGTGTTTCATTTAACAGTGCACTGAATACATTTTATTTACGGTTATATAGCATTAGGCTTATAGACAGAGGAATCAGATAGGAAACCACAGCAACTGATCTTTTATATGCACCTCCCAAAGACAGGAGAGTACATGTCACTGACTTTGTTACACCAGTTGTGATTAGATGACCTTCCATTCGACCAGGTGCGACACTTAGCTCAGTTGGTTGAGTGCTCGCTTGAAGTGCTCGCGTCGCAGGATCGAACCACCTCGGTGGATCCATTGAATTGATTGGGTTTTTTTTCTCTCGTTCCATCCAATGCACCACAACTGGTCAAAGGCCGTGGCTTGTGTTTTCCTGACTGGGAAAGTGCATATAAAAGATCCCTTGCTGCATTAGAAAACAAATGTAGCAGCTTTCCTCTGACGACTACGAGTCTGAATTACCTAATGTTTGACATCCAATAGTCGATGATTAACTAATCAATGTGCTGTAGCAGTGTTGTTAAACAAAACAAACTACCAGTCGACCAATCGAAACAGCGCTAGTGTAAACATGTCAGTAGATCGACTAACGGAGATCTTGACACGGGGTTCCCAGTAAGATCGGAATTTATTCAGAGTGCTTTGATTTAAAAAATGTATGCATATGATTACGGACGTACTAATTGGTGGATGGATTGATTGATAAATAGGTGAGTGGATGGATGGATGGGTGGATAGGTGGATGGGTATGTTTTTCTCCAACTCCTGACTTAAACGGAAATTGAAAGTTTGTTTTGTTTTACGACACCACTAGAGCACATTGATTTATTAATCATCGGCTATTGGATGTCAAACATATGGTCATTTTGACACGGTCATAAAGAGGAAACCCGCTACATTTTTCCGTTAGTAGCAAGGAATCTTTTATATGCGCAATCCCACAAACAGGATAGCACATACCACCGGCCTTTGATATACCAGATGCACTGGCTGGAACGAGAAATAGCTCAAAGGGCCCACCGACAGGGATCGATCCTAGACAGACCGCGCATCAGGCGTGCACTTTACCACTGGGCTACGTCCTGTCCTTGATTAACAACGGGTGCGCTCAGATTAATAACTAATTGGTCGTATAGGAGATGAAAATCGAGCTGTAACAGCGCTTAAAGCCGCACACCCTAGTTCCATCCAGCGAAAATAAATTATAATTTGGTTAATCTACAAACCTGTAACACACTTAGATCACGTTTTTATCAAATGGAGTGAAAAAGCAGGTTTTATATCGATAAATACCATGGGAATCCCCATAATTGCTTGAAATAATTTTGAAAGTTAGTATTCTGATATCACCGGTAGATGTCGCTCGAAGCACAACAATGCCTACGTCACGACAAATTTCACAGACTTGGGGTGCGTTCCTTTCACCTCTCCTGAACATGTTCCAACTGTTCTGTTCTGGTTGTATCCCCTCTCCAAACATGGGCGGATCCAAGGGGGGGGGGACCAGGGGGACGCGTCCCCCCCCCAAAATTATTCAAGTGCCCTCAAAATGTCCAAGTGCCCTTTTTGTTTGTAGAATTTTTTTTTTTTTAAGTAAACAATAATTATATTGTAGATAAATGAAATCAAGATTTTCGTGTACATGCGCAAGCTTGCAGATATGTGTCTGTGTTATTGAGTCTCAATGGGGCCCCATTGAGGTTCTAACGCGAGTGACGCCAATTTACTTCATTATTGCTAGTATATTATGACGTAGAACTGTAGGAATTCATATTAATTGTAAATATCAAAACTTGTAGTAAGGTGCCCTTTTGACGAGTCAATGTGCCCTTCTTTTTTGGTCCCCCCTAAAAATATTTCCTGGATCCGCCCATGCCAAATATCGTAAGACTTAGCAAAATTATTGGTTTTAAGGGTTTGTAACGTTTTGTATTGAGACACTTACTTGTCTGAACTTTATTTTTACTGAAAATGTTCACGAACTGTGAAGAAAAATCTCACAAATGAACAACAAGCAAACGACGACAAATCGGATGTTGATTACGCGAACCGTGCACGAGAAAACAAACCGAACCAAAATGATAACGGTCACGTGGTATACCAACGTCTGTGACATTGAAATGGAAATATCCCCTCTAAAAATAGATTAGACCTTGTCTGCTCAACGGTTTTTTCTCAGAGGCCCGTGCCATTTTATGAAATACAAAAAATGCATTTTGTGGTATTACAAAAACCAGGATTACTAGGATTACCAAAAAACACTTCAGGTGAATGGAAATGTATATTCTAAATAATAAACGGTAAGTAAAGTGCAATTTTATTTGTGAAAAAATGGGTTTAATAGCGAAAAACAACGCCGTAATGGTTAATAACTAGCCGTAACTAGGGTGTGTCCCTTTAAACTAGCAACCGGACAGTCGTTGTAGGTCGGCAAACTCTCTGCTGGTAGTTAGTAGTCTGACCCTACCTCCAGCACAACGATTAGATAAAAACCTGTCGTGTCCCTGGAAATTCCAGAATGTCTGCCGAGGTATACTCGTTCAGAAATACAAATCATCTAAGTCTAACAATATGAAAAAAAAACATATAAAAAAGAATGGATTGGATAACATATTAACGTGCCTATATCCAATTAAGGTTCAAACACGTCTCTCCCGGGCACAATCTCTGACTTCGCCAGTGACTGGGTCCGGGACAGAAATTAAGAAAGAGGAAATAGCGTGGTGTTGAAAGGGAGACAATTTTATCCCTTGTGAATACAGGCCTACAAACTTTCAGAACCAAAACACTTCGCAAACATGCGTTTCTGTTTGCATCTTAGGTGGGGGAGGGAGACAAAGAAACATATATGGTAGAATTCTCGGGGGGGGGGGTGGTAGGAGGGCACCATCTTCAAGAAGCGGTAATTGCGTAACTGAATCCCAGATAATAGCAAATGTTTGATCAATTTAGCAAAACAAAAGTGATGTTATGTACATATATATTAATTCTGAAAAAGAAACTTGGATCAAATAAAATTGAAATAAAATACACTTTGGATAATTTCTTTGAGAAGATACTTCAATTTGGACAAAATGTAGATTTATTCATGTATTCATCTCAAGTTATATCTATTGTATAATGTCCCTTTAAAACTGCCCTACCTGTTCCTCTAATTCACGTCTGTGCACAAGATACAAGCCAATTGTTATACATCTATAAAAATATTGAATAGTAAAATGTTTGAAAGGTTTCTTTCACTGATTTCGGCAAAAGTACCTTTTGCATACAACATCGCCAACTGTCATAGTCTGAAATGAAAAGAAAATAAATTTCAACATTTCATTATTTTAAAACTAAGAAGATATACTGGTATGTGTAATTACGTTTTTCGATATATACAAATGTACCTACGTTCTAACTGTTTCACGATATGTGTAGCTTTTACGAGTGTAATGGTTGCCGAAATACCAGTCGTAGAGCATTGGTTGGAATAAAAAAAAAAAAAAACATTTTTAAAAACATTTTACGCATAGATTAACTTGGACCACGTGATAGAGAACCTGGGTGGATTCATTCAACTGATTGTTTTTTTCTCGTTCCAAACAGTGCACCACAACTGGTCAAAGGCCATATTATGTGCTTTCCTGTCTGTGTGAAAATGCATATAAAACAGCCCTTGCTGCATTAGGAACAATGTGATTTTATAAGTAATAATTGCTATTCTTGATTTAAAGAAAAAGAAGGGGAATCCCATGAAAATTAACAAACGAACGTACGAAAGAATGAATGAGATGTGGAAAACTGGTTGAAATGGGGATTACTGAGGGAGGGGGAGGATTCATTGTCATTTATCTTAAGAACTAGTGAAAATCATTTTGGACGTATAAGTTATTAATTTTAAAGATATTCAAAAAGGTCCGTTTTTATAATAAATATAAAAGCACTGCATTGTTAAAGTCCTATCATTTTTCTTTTCTTCTTAAGCTTTCTTTTTGAAAAAAAAACCCCGTTATCCAGTACAGTGATCTGGTGTTCATTCGTTTCTCGCTCCAGCCAGTGCACCACGAATGGTATATCAAAGGCCGTGGTATGTGCTATCCTGTCTATGAGATGATGCATATAAAAGATCCCTTACTGCTAATCGAAGAGTAGCCCATGAAGTGGCGACAGCGGGTTTCCTCTCTGAATATCTGTGTGGTCCTTAACCATATGTCCGACGCCATAAAACCGTAAATAAAATGTGTTGAGTGCGTCGTAAAATAAAACATTCCTTCCTTCCATCTATTCATTCATCCCTTGCTGCTAATCAAAAAGAGTAGCCCATGAAGTGGCGACAGCGGGTTTCCTCCCTCAATATCTGTGTGGTCCTTAACCATATGTCCAACACCATTAAACCGTAAATAAAATGTGTTGAGTGCGTCGTAAAATAAAACATTTCTTTCCTTCCATCCATCTATGCATCCATCCATCAATCAATCCATACATAAATAAATAAAATACGCATCGACTCATTCATTATTCATTCCAACATTCATTCACTCAAATTAACATTGGCTGGCATTACCTGTACTAGTTCTCCGTCAACAATATCTCTTTCTATCACAGAAACCTTTTGTTTGGAATCGATTGGGACACTGGTAGCTATCAGCTTTCCGTCTTCAAATTTATACACAGTCTGAAAAATAACAACATGGGATATTGATTAAAAAAAAAAGAAACAAAAGCCTGACTTCAATAAAATCGGAACATATCACCGATTGACGCAGACCGACGCATATCGACGCAGACCAAAACAAACTTTGTGGGAATAAATTCGCAGACGATCTATGTCGGTCGGCGTTAGATCGGCGACAGATCGGGGGAGTTGAAACAAACTTGGCAACTGTTTTTGCTGATCTGAGTCCAATATCAATGTCTACGAGTTATTCTTTATAAAATTAAAAAAAACCGTCATGGATGATTTTCGTGAAAGCGTAATATAGAAGCCAAATAGTTATGTTAAAAAGTGAAAAATGTGTACTTAATTATGTCACTGTGGATATATGGATGGATGGATGAATGGATGGATGGATGTCTGCATAGATGGATAGGTGGATGGATGGATGTCTGCATAGATGGATAGATGGATAGGTGGATGGACGGAAATAAGTGCAAAATGTGTACTTAATTATGTCACTGTGGATATATGGATGGGTGGGTAGATGGATGGATGGATGGATGGATGGATGGATGGATGGATGGATGTCTGCATAGATGGATAGATGGATAGGTGGATGGACGGAAATAAGCAGACATAAAACGAGATAGACAAGTAATTAGGTTGATCTAAGAAAAATGCGTGTGCGTATGTGTGTGTGTATGTAGATGTGTGTGTATGTGTGCGTGTGTGTGTGTGCGTGCGCGTACGTGTGTGTGCGTGCGCGTACGTGTGTGTGTATGTGTGTATGTATATTGTGTGTGTGTGTGTGTGCGTGCGCGTACGTATGTGTGTGTGTGTTTGCGTGCGCGTACGTGTGTGTGTGTGTGTGCGTGCGCGTACGTGTGTGTGTGTTTGCGTGCGCGTACGTGTGTGTGTATGTGTGCGTGCGCGTACGTGTGTGTGTGTTTGCGTGCGCGTATGTGTGTGCGTGCGCGTATGTGTGTGTGTGCGTGCGCGTGCGTGTGTGTGTTTGCGTGCGCGTACGTGTGTGTGTGTGCGTGTGCGTGCGCGTACGTGTGTGTGTGTGATTGCGTGCGCGTACGTGTGTGTGTGTATGTGAGGGGCGGGACATAGGCTAGTGGTAAAGCGCTAGCTTGATGCGTGGTCGGTCTAGGATCGATCCCTGACGGTGGGACAATTGGGACTATTTTTCGTTCCAACCAGTGATACATGACTGGTATATCAAAGGCCATGTTATGTGCTATCCTGTCTGTTGGATGGTGCATACAAAAGATCCCTTGCTACTAATGGAAAAACGTAGTGGGTTTCCTCTTTGGCTATGTCAAAATTAACAAAATGTTTGACATCTAATTACCGATGATTAATGAATTAGTGTGCTCTGGTGATGTCATTAAACAAAACAAACTTTTAACTCTTTGTGTATGTAAGTGCGTACGTGCGTGCGTGCGTGCGTGCGTGCATGTGTGTTTATAACAGAATCGTTTAACTAACCTTTTCATGTCTGCCCAACGTCTCTGTGTCGAATTCCTCCCCCAGTTTCCCTTCCACTGGTAGAGTCTTTATCGTCGTTTTCGTGATGACCTTCACCACGTCACCCTCAACCGATATCTCCAACACGGGCGACAGCTTCGACGCCACTGTTCTTTTGATTATTCCAACACCTTGAAAAAAAAAAAAAACGATACCACTAGTGCACATTGATTTATGAGTTTGATTTTTGTTTTGTTTAATGACACCACTAGAGCACATTGATTTATTAATCATCGGCTATTGGATGTTAAACATATGGTAATTTTGATTTATGGGCGTCTTCCATAAATAATCGATACATCCATAATACTAATCAGTTTTAAAAGCCGACAAATGCATTTCACTCACTAATAAGAATACAGATATATTTGGTAATTCTGACATATAGTCCCAGAGAGGAAACCCGCTAAATTTGTTCCATTAATAACAAGGGAACTTTTATATGCACCATCACACAGACAGAATAGCGCATACCACGGCCCTTGATATACCAGTCGTGGTGAACTGGCTGGAACGAGAAATAGCCTAATATAATAGGCCCACCGACGGGGATAGATCCTAGATCGCATTAAGCGAGCGCTTTACAACTGGGCCACGTCCCGTCCCATTCAAAACAACATATTGCTAGTTGAAATGGTATAAGAGCATTACCAGTTAATATACATCTTTAACGTTAGGTGAAAGTTTATGCAAAATGTTCACGTGTATCGTCATTACTGCGTCACCTTTTTTTGTTAATTTGTTTTTAATTAATGCATTGCATGTTAATGCATTAATGGAAATATATAGAGAAAAGATCGTGTTATGTGTTATCCAGTTTGTGTGCAAACTGCATATACAATATTCCTTACTGTTAAATTGGCAACAAGGAATATTTTATATGCACCATCCCACAGACAGGGTAGTACATACCACGACCTTTGATATACCAGTCGTGGTGCACTGGCTGGAACGAGAAATATCCCAATAGGCCCACAGACGGGGATCGATCCCAGACCGACCGCGCATCGAGCGAGCGCTTTACCACTGGGCTACGTTCCGCCCCGCAGTGGTTGGGAGTCGGAATTACAAGATTTTCTTCAAACACAGTCACGTGCTTTAGTAATGTTCAAGCAAAAAAACAAATTCAATAGCAAGTTTGCATTGAATTTTTTTCCAGCGTTCTTAAAACCGAAATGTTATGCACCATTTATTGTTATCCTAAAGAGATAAATAGTTACGTCATTTCAAATAAAATTTTGCTATGTAATTACAATGCTTCGCCACATTAAAATAAAAACTGGTCTACTTACCTTGACCCCTGTCAAACTAGTTCCGAGGTAGGTATGTTTTTTATTTTTCATAATTTTATATTAAGATTAAGTTTTAAAAGATGCAAAAAATAAAAAAAAGTACCATTCGTTAAATTTATCATAAATTATCAAAAAATTACCGATAAATATCTTATATTTTTGTGCATGAAGTCAAAACAAGGGTGAGAAGAATTATTGTCTTCGACCTTCTAAACGAATATTTATTCATATTTGTTCTACTGCCAAAAACGATATGACGTTCCAAACGAATCAATAAACATTTTTAATTGGATTACAAACATTATTATAAGTAGAATGATTAAAATAAATGGTAAAACATTTCCATTTTGGTCAAACGTCTCCATCATTTTTGCCCGAATGCGAAGATTACTTTGCTCTAGCTCTGTGCGGCGTGCGGGAGCTGACTTTCTGACCCATATATCCATCGTGTATGCTTATGGTTAACGGTCTATCTTCCAGACCACCATCTCAGAATCTGAAACCACCCTAGTTAGGCCCTAAAACTCGAACTATACGATAATACATACCCATAGCTTCAAGGTACTCTTCAAATTTCTCACTACGAGCCATCTTCCATGACCCTCCGAATTTCTCGTGGATTTCTTGCAGAGCCATAACGTCAGATAAATAAAATACACACCAGTAATAAGCACAGCGTTTCGTACGCGATACACTGATGCTAACTGTATATGCAGAGACTGGAGCTGTCAGTGCATAAAAGTCTCAGTCAAATAAACCTTCGATTACTTTCATTAGCTACCGTTGTTGTGGCGAATTGCAAAAGGCAGACGACAACAGATTGAATCACCGTGCAGTGAACCGATGAAAATGTGTTTGTGTGAATTCGGCTGAGCAGAGGTCGCAGCGGAGTGGTGCGACAACCGTGCCTTCGTGTGTGTGAATATGACGTGGCGGATTCAGTTGGGAGCTGGTGAATAATCCCCAAGAGGCAAAATATACTCAGTATTCTAGTCTTGACCTATATTTCGAGACTGAAAAATGACCTCTATGACCCAGAGTGACTGCGCAACTTCGTGAGGTGTAAAGTGTTGTATCTACTGGTTTATCGGTAGCATTAGTCATGGGCGGATCCAAGGGGGGGGGGGGTACCAGGGGGACGCGTCCCCCCCCCCCAAAATTGTTCAAGTGCCCTCAAAATGTCCAAGTGACCTTTTTGTTTGTAGAATTTTTTTTTTTTAAGTAAACAATAATTATATTTCCTGGATCCGCCCATGATTAGCCTATGTGGCAATAGCTTTCTCTCTCTCTCCCTCTCTCTCTCACACACTATTTGTCTCGTTTGACTTTCTCTCATTACTGATTTCTCTCTTTGTTTCTCAGTCCGTCTGTCTGTTTCTCTTTGTGTGTATGTCATTCTGGTTCTCTCTCTCTCTCTCTCTCTCTCTCTCTCTCTCTCTCTCTCTCTCTCTCTCTCCACGTAGATACTGGGTTTGTATTTCAGCGCGCACACACAGAGAGGGAGAGAAAAAGAGAGCGAGACAGACAAACAGAGACAGAGCGAGACTGACGCACGGATGGTTAAAGTTATTTGAAACGTGACAGTACCTTCGTTTAAATAAATAAATAAAATTATCTATGTATTGTTCTCGGACACCAACGCCGACTAACGTACCGCATTAACGCCAGTGTGACTGCATCTGATTTAAATACACCAAGGGAGCGGCACGTACCCCAGTGGTAAAGCGCTCGTCCGCTGCGCGGTCGGTCTAGGATCGATTCCCGTCAGTGAGCCCATTGGACTATTTCTCGTTCAAGTACACCCACCCACTGGTACATCAAATACCATGGTTTGTGCTATCATGTCTGGGATGGTGCATATAAAAGATTCCTTGCTACTAATGGAAACAAATGTAGCGGGTTTCCTCTCTAGGACTGTATGTCTGAATTACCAAATGTTTGACATCCAATAGAAGATGATCAATAAATCAATGTGATCTAGTGGCGTCGTTAAACAAACCTTTAACTTTGCATACACCAAGATCACGGTTCACCTTTACGTCGCCTATTGGCGTTCCAGCCAGTGCACCACGACTGGTCTATCAAAGGCCGTGGTATGTACTACCCTGTCTGTGGGATGGTGCATATAAAAGATCCCTTGCTGCTAATCGAAAAGAGTAGCCCATGAAGTGACGACAGCAGGCATCCTCTCTCAATATCTTCGTGGTCCTTAACCATATATCTGACGCAATATAACCATAAATAAAATGTGTGGAGTGCGTCGTTAATAAAACATTTTTTTCTTTCCTATTGGCGTTCTAGGGACAGTGTGTTTGGACTTGTATTGTAATCTGATAGCTGCTACTATACTTAAAGCTGCTGTCTCAAGCATAGCCTTAACATTTAAATCTGAGAACCTTTAGTTGTAGGATCGAATCCTTTCAGTGGACTCATTCTCTGATATATTTTTTTCCAGTTCCAACCAGTGCTCTAAGTTAGGTGTGTTTAACGACGCCAATAGAGCACACCGATTAATTAATCATCGGCTATTGGATGTCATGCATTTGGTAATTCTGACTCGTAGTCATGAGTGCAAACCCGCTACATTTTTCCTAATGCAGCAAGGGATCTTTTATATGCACTTTCCCACAGACAGGAAAGCACATACCACGGCCTTTGTCCAGTTGGGGTGTACTGGTTGAAACGAAAAAAAAAGGCAGTAAGCTGAATGGATCCACCGAGATGGTTATATCCTGCAACGCAAGCACCTCGAACGAGCACTCAACCGACTAAGCTAAATCCCACCCGACCAGTGCTCTACGACTGGAATATCAAAGGCAGTGGTATGTGCTGTCCTGTCTGTGGGATGGTGCATTTAAAAGATCCCTTGCTGCTAATGGAAACATGTAGCGGGTTTTCTCTCTAAGACTGTATGTCAGAATTACCAAATGTTTTTAAAAAATCAACCATGATATTTGAAGGTGACCTTCCCGAGCCCCAAGAATAACTTAAGGTCAGTGGCGTATTCAGAAAGTCGTCAGCACGTTATCAGTTTGACTGGTACCATCGTCGTCTGTCACATCACATTTATCTGACGTTAGTCGCAGAAATCAGTCTAGCGAGCGACCTTTAACGGTCGTCGTTTTGAACAAGCCACAAGATTTGGTCCACCAGACATCAATGATGGGTCCATCAATCAAACTGAGAAGTCTGACTCACCTAGTGGCTTTCACGTTTATTTTATTTCCATTGACACAGTTAGTGGCATGCTCGTGTTCTGCCGGGGGGGGGGGGGGGGGGGGTGTTGAAACATATGGTATATATGATCAAAGTGGTCTGTTTATCTATTTCACTGTGAATTGGCCATTATTATAATATGCATTACATCAACATATTGAAAGTCAAAGTGGTCAGCTTCTCTATGTCAAACTCTCTGATGACACGTATATTTGGCGCCATATTCAGTCGTCGTCGATAATCTATGATGACCTGTCCTCGGGTCAAACGACCGCTCAACTCGATCTCGGCGAATACATCTTCTGTCTTCACGACGACTGAGTTGTCTAACGCTGTCGCCATCGCGACGAGGTCGATAGGCAGCATGCCATGATAATTTGCACGATACAACTTGGTACTTTTTTCAAATATTTTCCCAACGAACACAGATTTTGGTGTCCCCAAGTGAGTGAATTCGTCGTACGTTTTCTGAAAGAAAAGGAGGAAAAGGAATGTTTGTTTAATGATACAATTTAATCAACGATTGTGGAACAGATTGTAATTTTACAAAATATGGTAATTGTGACAAAGTATTTAGAGTAAGAGAAGAATGAAGGTGATAATATAAAATATCTTACCCAAGAGAAAGACACTTGAGGGTTAAGCGGCTTTCAAGGAATGAGGGTAATATAAAACATCTTACCCAAGAGAAATACATGTCAAGCAGCTCCCCAGGAAATATGGATAATATAAAACGTCTTACCTAAGAGAGAGACACCTGTGGGTCAAGCGGCTTCCATGGAATAGGAATAATATAAAACATCTTAGCCAAGAGAAACACACGTGTCTGTCAATCTGCTCCTACGGAAATAGGGATAATATAAAACGTCTTACCCAAGAGAGAGACACTTGTGGGTCAAGCAGCTTCCATGGAATAGGAATAATATAAAACATCTTACCCAAGAGAAACACTTGTCAATCGGTTCCCAAGGAACAGGGATAATATAAAACATCTTACCCAAGAGAAACACACTTGTCAGTCAGTCTACTCCCACGGAATGAATGTAATATAAAACATCTTACCCAAGAGAAACACACTTGTCTGTCAAGCGGCTCCCACGGAATGAAGGTAATATAAAACATCTTACCCAAGAGAAACATACTTGTCTGTCAAGCGGCTCCCACGGAATGAGGGTAATATAAAACATCTTACCCAAGAGAAACATACTTGTCTGTCAAGCGGCTCCCACGGAATGAAGGTAATATAAAACATCTTACCCAAGAGAAACACACTTGTCTGTCAAGCGGCTCCCACGGAATGAAGGTAATATAAAACATCTTACCCAAGAGAAACATACTTGTCTGTCAGTCTGCTCCCACGGAATGAATGTAATATAAAACATCTTACCCAAGAGAAACACACTTGTCTGTCAAGCTGCTCCCACGGAAATAGGGATAATGTAAAACTTCTTACCCAAGAGAAACACACGTGTCTGTCAATCTGCTCCTACGGAAATAGGGATAATATAAAACGTCTTACCCAAGAGAGAGACACTTGTCAATCGGTTCCCAAGGAACAGGGATAATATAAAACATCTTACCCAAGAGAAACACACTTGTCAGTCAGTCTACTCCCACGGAATGAATGTAATATAAAACATCTTACCCAAGAGAAACACACTTGTCTGTCAAGCAGCTTCCACGGAATGAATGTAATATAAAACATCTTACCCAAGAGAAACATACTTGTCTGTCAAGCGGCTTCCACGGAATGAAGGTAATATAAAACATCTTACCCAAGAGAAACACACTTGTCTGTCAAGCTGCTCCCACGGAATGAAGGTAATATAAAACATCTTACCCAAGAGAAACATACTTGTCTGTCAGTCTGCTCCCACGGAATGAATGTAATATAAAACATCTTACCCAAGAGAAACACACTTGTCTGTCAAGCTGCTCCCACGGAAATAGGGATAATGTAAAACTTCTTACCCAAGAGAAACACACGTGTCTGTCAATCTGCTCCTACGGAAATAGGGATAATATAAAACGTCTTACCCAAGAGAGAGACATTTGTGGGTCAAGCAGCTTCCATGGAATAGGAATAATATAAAACATCTTACCCAAGAGAAACACTTGTCAATCGGTTCCCAAGGAACAGGGATAATATAAAACATCTTACCCAAGAGAAACACACTTGTCAGTCAGTCTACTCCCACGGAATGAATGTAATATAAAACATCTTACCCAAGAGAAACACAATTGTCTGTCAAGCGGCTCCCACGGAATGAATGTAATATAAAACATCTTACCCAAGAGAAACACACTTGTCTGTCAAGCGGCTCCCACGGAATGAAGGTAATATAAAACATCTTACCCAAGAAAAACATACTTGTCTGTCAAGCGGCTCCCACGGAATGAAGGTAATATAAAACATCTTACCCAAGAGAAACACACTTGTCTGTCAAGCTGCTCCCACGGAATGAAGGTAATATAAAACATCTTACCCAAGAGAAACATAGTTGTCTGTCAGTCTGCTCCCACGGAATGAATGTAATATAAAACATCTTACCCAAGAGAAACACACTTGTCTGTCAAGCTGCTCCCACGGAATGAAGGTAATATAAAACATCTTACCCAAGAGAAACACACTTGTCTGTCAAGCGGCTCCCACGGAATGAGGGTGATCATCTTGTTGAGATCTCGCAGGCAAACGTCAGCACTTTCAGGATCAAGGAAAAAGTTGAATTCCGCGCTTCGTGTTATATTTCCTCTCCCTTGATTAAGAAAGACAATTCTGATTAGTACAATGACATTATTAATCATATATTTCTGAAGATACCAGAAATGGGTGTAGGGGTGGGGTAGCACTATCTACTTGCAGTGTTTCTGCAAGAAAGACATTTTTGAGTATGGCGCTGTGACAGTCAATAGGGGGTATGAGGGTCCCCCACTAGAAAAAAAATGGGTTAAGTTCAGTGTTAGGGTCAAGAAAATCATACAGTAATGATAAGAGTAATTAATTTTGTCAAAAGGTTAACTTGAAAAAAAAAACCGCTTATGTAGGCACGTAGGCACCCGAGGCCTTGGAGTGCCTGTGACTTTCACTGGGGGGGGGGGGGCGAAAATGTACGGGGATTTTTCCTACTCTATAGAAATAAAGATAAAAATATGGCTTGTACCCTTACCCCCAATAGATGCTGTGACCTCCAAACTAGCGACTGCCCCCCCCCCCCCCCCAAAAAAAAATATATCGTTCCTACGGGCTTGTTCTAACCATTGCATCTAGACAGTCATTGCACTTTCGTTACATTTTATTTTTAAACTCTCCTTCCTCCCTCCTCCTCCGCCGCCGCCGCCCCCAATAACTACACCACTATCACAACATTCGTTTAGTCTGCAGACATAAACTGGCAAAAGGAGTGTGATTTAGCTCAGTCGGTTCAGTGCTCGCTTGAGATGCTTGCGTCGTAGGATCGAACCATCTCGGTGGATCCGTTCAGTTGATTGGGGTTTATTCTCGTTCCAACCAGTGCACCACAACTGGTCAAAGGCCGTGGTATGTGTTTTCCTGTCTGTGGGAAAGTGCATATAAAAGATCTCTTGCTGCATTAAGAAAAATGTAGCGGGTTTCCTCTTATGACTACGAGTCTGAAATACTAAATAGCATGTGCTTTAGTGATGTTATTAAAAACAAAACAAACTTATTTTTTTTAAACTTGCAAAAGCTGATCCTCCGACCCATCTATCAAACTGTGGACAGAGAGGGGCCCAACTTTCAATTCTCCCTTTCTCATATATCCCATGCATGTTCACAGTGGGGACATTTAAAAACATATGTGAATGCATGCAAATATGAGCGTCACTTGCCTTCAACATTTCCACCCATTACAAAGACTTCTTTAAGTTTGTCGCCAAAAGACGGATCGAGACGTATAGCCAATGCGACGTTGGTCATCGGACCCAGTGTTACAAGAGTGATCTCCCCTGTAATTACAAATGTAATAAAATTGTCAGAAATACATTTTAAAAGACGATACGATACGATACGATACGATTACGATACATTATGATATCATTACAAAACGATATCATACTATTTGATTTTAGACGCCACGCCATGCCACACTAATTATTCTAAAATAAGTGTATTTGTTAAATACGTTGTCAAGTAAATACTATTTTCGTCCCAAACTAAGTCTTATTTATATTAATATTGAGAACATCGTCTTTACAACATTTTAAAAGTTGCTAAAAGTTGGGGGTTTTTAGATCTAGGGCGCAAAGTAAAGTTTCGGGGGGGGGGGGGGGGGGGGTCCGGTTATGCTCCTCTGTAAAATTTTGAAAACTTATGGAATAACTTTCCAAGATAACAACTATGGGCGATTCTTTGATAATTCCTGGGGTCTTTTCTTTTTCCGTTCGTAATTAATGGAGAAAACCGGCCTCGGTGGCGTCGTGGCAGGCCATCGGTCTACAGGCTGGTAGGTACTGGGTTCGGATCCCAGTCGAGGCATGGGATTTTTAATCCAGATACCGACTCCAAACCCTGAGTGAGTGCTCCGCAAGGCTCAGTGGGTAGGTGTAAACCACTTGCACCGACCAGTGATCCATAACTGGTTCAACAAAGGTCATGGTGTGTGCTATCCTGCCTGTGGGAAGCGCAAATAAAAGATCCCTTTCTGCTAATCGGAAGAGTAGCCCATGTAGTGGCGACAGCGGGTTTCCCCTCAAAATCTGTGTGGTCCTTAACCATGTCTGACGCCATATAACCGTAAATAAAATGTGTTGAGTATCGTTAAATAAAACATTTCCTTCTTTTTTTTAATGGAGAAAATAAAATAATTGAAAGAAAGAGCCTGAGACATCTTTTTATTTTAATATAATAATAAATATAATAAATATAATAATAATAAGTAATTAAATCTATCTGCGTCTTCCATCTGATTATCCTCTTGCTTAATAACGCTAAGTTCGATGACCTTCAAAAAACTATGTTTATAAATTAAATGATATCTAAGCCTGTCATTTATTTGGGCTGGGGAGGGACATAGCCCAATGGTATTTAGCGTTCGCTTGATGCGCGTTTGGTTTGTGATCGATCACCGTCGGTGGGCCCATTGGGCTATTTCTCGTTCCAGCCAGTGCACCACGACTGGTATATCAAAGGCCGTGGTATGTGCTATCCTGTCTGTAGGAAAGTGCACATAAAAGATTCATTGGTGCATTAAAAAAAAATGTAGCGGGTTTCCTCTGACTATGAGTCAGAATGACCAAATGTTTGATATTCAACAGCCGACGATTAACGAATGAATGTGCTCCAGTGGTGTCGTTAAATGAAACGGGTTAACCTGGCCAGAACTGGAGGAAAACTAGAATTATGTACCTGCATATTGATTAACCAGTCGCAGCAAGGCCAGCACAGCATGTTCTGACTGGATTCTGCCTGTGTCAACTGGTTCTGGCCAGTCGCAGTCGCCCATTCCATCACGTCCGTAATGAAATTGGTGTTCAGATTGAGTCAGTATTGATTTTTCAACACCCCTATAAACAGGAATCTGAAGGTAGAATTATATTTATTTAAATTCTAAAGTTAAACAAAGAAAAAAAAAGACACTAAAAACATAAACGTATTTGCTGCATGTAGTTTATATTTATGAGCAGATCCCCATTTCTTGTCTTATTTATACGTTGTAGGTGACAGAAGACTGCATGTCCATCTTTGTATCTCTATATGTCTGCATCCCCCCCTGTCCGCCTCTCTCTCTCTCTCTCTCTCTCTCTCTCTCTCTCTCTCTCTCTCTCTCTCTCTCTCTCTCTCTCTCTCTATCTCTATCTCTCTCCTTACATCTGACTTGCAACACAGGTCGAGAACTCTCAAAGTATTTTTGCAGACGTTATCTATGTTGCTGTTTCCAAACACGCAAGTTATGGCCAAGACATCTACGTCCGGTTGCTGCAACGCCAACATTATCGCCAAAGCGTCGTCGGAACCAGTATCAACGTCGATGATAAGTTTTCTTCTCATCATGGTTTCTTTAAAATTAGACGATCCGCTTCACTATAAAGAAAAATAAAGTTTGTTTAAAGGGACTGTTCCGACTTCCCTGTTATTATACCATGTTTCCGACTAATAAAGCCCTTTCAATGACAATAATTACACTTTAAATCCAGTTAATTGTGTTTCTGTCGCCCTAATGTTTGTAATTTGATCGTCCATATGTTTGTAATCTGATCGTCCATATGTTTGTAATCTGATCGTCCTAATGTTTGTAACAGCTTACATTTCTTTCTTTTTTTCCCTTAATATATTTTTTTTTCGTACTTTTAATGGGAGATATAGATCTAGTTTATATTACTACAAAACGAAGAATGTCTAGAAACACATTGAATATTGATTACATTGTATATTATGTAATAGTAATCATTAAAAAGGCTCGACATAGTCGGGAAAATGTTACAATGGCAGCAAATCCAAGACAATTTCTTTAACAACATGCACATTTCAAAATACAGCTAACTGTTGTCTAGCATACTAGTATATATACGGTTATTTCGACGCTTGGTCGCAGAGAAAAAGAAGAAGTTTGTTTTGTTTAAAGACACCACTAGAGCACCTTGAGTTTTTAATAATCGGCTATTGGATGTCAAACATATGGCCATTTTGATACAGTCATAGAGAGGAAACCCGCTACATGTGTTTACATTAGTAGCAGGGTATCTTTTATATGCACCATCCCACAGACAGGATAGCACATATCACGGCCTTTGGTATACCAATCATGTGACCCTGAGTCTACGCTACTTTTGAAACGGTGGAAACACGTCAAGTCTTCAGAATCAAAGAAATTCAATGTCCAACCCCGTGCTAGCAAGACTATGTGCAGCATTCTCTACAGTGCATTAATCCCTATCGACTCTATACCTCATATGTCCACATTAAGGGTCACTAGTACGCTAATTTGTTTAGGTGTTTGCGTCAGTCAATCCGTTTAAAACGGATAGGAAACCGGTCAACCACCCCTCTGGTGATTGACGAAAATGTACCAGCTCACACGGTGTATGTTGTAAAGGCAGCTCTGCGAAACTGAATTAGAGTTGTTGCACCCACCCTACCCCGGCTATGTTATTCCAAGACTATCTGGGTTTTGATAGTCTTATCCATAGCTCTCCCCTGGTGACATGGTAGTATGTTAAAAGGGGCACGTCTTATAGGGTGTATACTACCAAATCAAATTCCCATAGACGACAATAGTAACATATGTGGCTAAAACTCCTACCTGCAGCGTATCAATCAACATAAACGCCACGGATATAAATACTACCACCCCTCACACTTCAAGTGAATCAGAAAACATTGGGGGTCAAGCTGCTCGTTTCTGAGATAACGGGTAGCGTCTGTGACTACCCTAGTTCCGCACAAAATTCGAGTACTTTTTTTTACAGGTACCCCATACATGTTTCAAGCACAAGGCTATTTGACACACTGGTACTAGATGAAATAAAATTGCATTTTTTTTTTTACCCAGATGAAACTATTGTTTTTTTACAACCAACACACTCACATTTATAACCAATCACAGGACTTGTGGTGTTCACTTCTCTATCAAAAGTTGGGTGCACCTCGAACTTTGACCCAGCCGGAAGTTATTTGGTTTAGTACAATCTGTAAGGCTTAATCATACTGGCAGAGGACATAGTTACTCTGAATACGTAGCCGCATTGACTAAATAATTGATATAATGATGTTCATCAATTACAAGAAATATTAAAATTTAAATTAGTTGTGAGGAATATACCAGAAGTTATGACAGAACAGTCTCAGAAAACAGCATGAATGAATTTAGCTTGTATAATATACTAGATTATTACTAGCACTATGACGGTCACTGAGTTTGAACCCTACCAGATCACTCTGAAACATGTGTTTCAAACAAACCCATTGTTTTCAAATTATATGAAAGAATTGTTAATTTTCTAAACAGCAAATTTCAATCACATATTCTATGAAAATCTGTATATAGCATTGTTAGTATGATATTAGTATGTCAAGAATACTGTGATGAGTGCTTAATTTTTGTGAAATCATTCTGGAAAGTGGTTCAGAATACATCTAATTGGACTGGAAGCACGTGTTTTAATATTCCTCACCCCCAAAAAACATAGGTTTTGATACCCAAATCAACTCAATGTGTGAATAATTGGCAGAGATATGGTTTTGTTTAATATCGCGGCAGCGATCTTGGAAAATGACCGCGATGCAAAACGCACGCAGTTTTGAACATGTCATCGGGTGGTTTCATGATCCCCACACCATAATGAACAAGTCTAGCCATGTGAACTAATGTTACCCTGTCGGTGTAAAATGAACGGTTCCTAGGAACAGTAGTCCTATCGGACCTCCAAAGCTTAGGAACCATAGTCCCACCCGGACTTTCATACCTGGTTTATTTTCTTCTTTTTTTTCCTAGGACTTGTATTCCTATCGGACTTAAATTCCTCCTACACAGGTACCCCCTTATTTAGGTTTGCCTGTGTGCAGTACTACGGTTACGCTCTTGTTTTCCAATAGTTAATGCTATGGCTTACCTTTTTATTCCTGCTTCTAATTTACCTGCCTTACAGTCATCAGTTCTAGCTCGTTCTACCTAAATTATCGTTCTTGAAGCCTACTCAAATAACCTGTTAATTAGTATGCTATTAATGTATTATTCCACGCACGATTTGAGTGTGAGAGTGCATAACCTGTTAAAGAGACAGACCCTAGTTTCAACCCGTGAAATTAAACATATGGATAAAGTTACATTTGAGTGAAACATTAGTCTGTGACTTTGAAATGGTGAATACCCTCTAAAAATAGATTAAAACTCGACTCCATAGATATTACTTTTCAGACGCGCGTGCGTTTTTAAAATATGAGAAATGCATTTCGTGATATTAAAAACACCAGGATGACCAAAAACACTTCGAATGTACGGAAATGAATAATGTAAACAATAAATTGTTAGTAAAGTATGATTTGTGTTATCAAAAACGGCTCTAATAGTCAAACATATGCCTTAGTGTTTAAAAACTAGCGTATGTCCGTCCCTTTAATGAAATGTAACATCTGTTTACTGACTCAACGGAGTAATAATTTTATACGCTGACTAAACGTTATATTTACTGCCATTTTTTCAATTTTAAATACCTGTTAAATCTATCAGACATTTATAAAAGATCCTTGGTGACCATGAAATCAACAAAATACATGTAGTATGTTTGCCAGGGCACTAAATAGGAAATGTTTTATTTTACAACACACTCAACACATTTTATTTACGGTTATATGGCGTCGGACATATGGTTATGGACCACACAGATATTGAGAAAGGAAATCCGCTGTCGCCACTTCAAGGGCTACTCTTTTCGATTAGCAGCAAGGGATCTTTTATATGCACCATCCCACAGACAGGATAGCACATACCACAGGTTTTGATATACCAGTCGTGGTGCACTGGCTGGAACGAGAAATAGCCCAATGGGCCCACCGACGGGGATCGATCCTAGACCGACCGTGCATCAAGCGAGCGCTTTACCACTGGGCCTGCCAGGGCACTAAACTATATATATATATATATCGGAAGGGTCGATCACACCGCAACGCTCGAACCAAAAACGAAGTCCCGAGTGTTTTGTCCAGTAAACCCTTATATTAACTGATGATGGGTCGAATACGTCCAGAGTCGACTATAAGCCTTCGCTCGAACTAAATTATCGGTCCCGTCTGTGTTATTAGCTATATTTCCCTCGAACTGATGATACATCAAATATCAAATGGAAAACCACCGAAAAGGACCAACAGTTGCCGCGCTTGCGCAGTTGGTTATTACAACCTTTGGATTATAATAATTTAGGCGGAACGAGTTATAGATGGATCGGAGAATCACGACAATAGCCAAGCAATCCTTTCTTTGCCATACCTGTCATGTTGACTGTTTAGCCAGCAGGGTTTTTACCCGTTACTAGTGCAAATATTGAAAACGTCAAATTGACAAGCATCGGTAAAAGTCTTTCAAGTACAGCTAGTGTCATGGTGCCTTTTCGATGAACCGTGATACCAATCAAACAATTGGCCTCGGTGGGAAGCGTTACTCTTAACACGTCTACCAGACCAGTTTTCAATGATACTCGGCTGTCATCACTTCAGCAACCACACATTTAATTAATACCGACAAGGGCTTCTGCATCACACAATCGGAGTAATTTCTAATAAATCCTTTCACTCTGATATTTTGTTATATAACACATTGATGAAATTTTTAAGTTTGCAGTTACCAAAATAATATGGTAACAGGTCGTTTCGCCCTTATTACTAGTTCACCCGAGTCGTTTTGAACAGGGTTGATTCGTACCTCTAACCGAGTCGTTTCGCCCCATGTTTCGATTCGCACTAATTTTTATTTTATTAATAAAGTACATTTAATGTATATAATATGTATCTAATGCTTTCGAGACGTTTTGGCCCCGCTACACATTCGGCCCCAGACGTTTTGGCCCCATAACCCTGGTCGTTTCGGCCCCGATTATTGTTGATTTATAAATTAAATTATTCAGTCACTTGTGTTTTGTTATTAAATTTTATCGTAAGTATTGCAATTTCTTTCTCTCGTTCTCTTTCTTTCTTTCTCTCTCTCTCTCTCTTTTTGTGATTATTACTTCTTCTTTTTTTAACTGAACATAATATCCGAGTGTTAAAGAATAAATAAGAGCCAACCGACCACAAAGAATGTTTTCAATGCGGAGCACTCACTCAGGGTTTGGAGTCGGTATCTGGATTAAAAATCCCATGCCTCGACTGGGATCTGAACCCAGTACCCACCAGCCTGGAGACCGATGACTTAACAACTGCGCCACCGAGGCCGGTAGGTGAATTGAAAGTAGCATCATTAAGACATGTTCTAGTTCAGTTCAGTTCAACTTTATTTTCGTGCTTATATCCCATTAAAGTTCAACCAAGCTGTCATGGGCACACATCTCAGTGTTCTAGCATTTAAAAGAAACAGCAAAAAGACATATGGATGCACAATTCCTGAACCTAGTCTGAGTTGTTTCTGATGGCATCGTGGGTTAAGTAAGTTCTGTCTTGTATCACTCTCTACCGCTTGAATCGTTAGTGAAACAATGTTAAAACGTAATTAACAAACATGAAAGTCTAAACATACTAAACGTAAGTTTTGCTTCCTTATTTTATCACCATATCATTTATCAGTGATATTCTACATGAACGCGATGACGTACATGTTTATGTGTGTATGTGTGTGCGTGTCACGGTGTATAATATGTACGAAGGCCTGTTGTATGTATGCGCGTGTGTGCGCGCGCGCAATGAATGTTATTTGACAAATTAATGTTACAAATTTGTATTTTATTTATATTACTACCGGTGTATGTGACAATCTAAAGTGTCACTATACCAATTACAGCATATATCTGTATACACGAAAACTAGATCGCCGTATATTGCATTAGGGACCGAAACGGTTTGGGGCCGAACATGTACTAGGGCCGAAACGTCCTGACACCTGTCTAATTCAACTTTCTAACTGATGTTACAAAAATATCCGATGTTGACCGAATGGTTCGGTCGAACTAGCCAATGGGTCGAACACTTTCTTGAGCATCGACGGGGTTCGAGCCAACGAGATTCAACTGTATATATATATATATATATATATATATATATATATATATATATATATATATATATATATATATATATATATATATATATATATATATATATATATATATATATATATATATATATATATATACAGTGAAACGTCGATAACTCCACCTTCGATCTCTCGATCTGAAGCGACGGTCCCGGCCGAATTGCTATACAAACTAGTAATAATGACCTTCGAAAATTCGATAAAATCGATCTCGCGACCTAATTCTTTGGTCCGGCCATAAAGATTTAATAAAGTGTAAACCACTAAAACTCGACGCGTTTGGATTGATCAAACTGTCGTTGCCGATAGTATTTTAAAGACAAAATGTATTGTCAATCGTGTAAATCAAGCGAAGCGCGCATGTCTCGGGTGGTCTTGGCTGTCGAGGATTAAGGTGATAATATTACATCTGTAATTCTAATAATAGATCGCCGACTAAGCGGAACGAAATGATCCTGTGGTTGGTTGTCGGTGTTCGTACACGGGAGAGAGCCTCGCTACGTAATAGATAATGACAGACACAGTCTGGTTAACTTCAAATAGCATTTGTAATAATTGTTACAGGGCCGTAGCTAGCAGGGGGGCAAGCATTATAGAAACTTAAAGAAAATGAGTTTTAGGCTATTAACTACTCAGTTGCCCCCCCCCCCCCCCAAAAAAAAAAAAAAAAAACATCCTAGCTACGGCCCTGTGTTAGCGATGTTTGTTTTTGCTCTCAACGGCGTGAATCATGTCAAACTTTAGCTTTTCTATTTATGTATCAGTTAATGTTTATCAATTACCAGTCATTTAGTTATGTTAAAAATGTATACATCACAGTTCGAGAAATCTGGGGAAAGACCCGGTAACGTGGGGATAGCCAGATCGGCTTTAAAAACGTTCTGCTTTCTTGTTATCCAAGCAATCTCGCGTAGGGCCCAGAAATGTGGGTGGGTGGCCAGATTGAAGAAAGAAAGTAGAGGAGTGAGCGTAAATAATTTTGTGTAAAACAAATTTGCTTAGTGTTATTTGGCATTCAGTGTTTTATTTATTAGTTAAGTTCCGCCATGTTTTGACACATTATGTAAAATACGTCAACGTTCATTATATCATTTACTTTCTGTTACTTATACATGTATATGTATGTAAATGCCTTTTTTCTGTCAATAAATAAATGTAGCCTATATGCCCAATCATATATTTCAAATTCATCTGGGTTATCTTTTTTGTTTTGTTATTTACTTACTTTTACAATATACGCAAAATGAATCTACAACAGGCGTCGAAGATGCCAACAGCTGGGGTGGGGTGGTATGGGATGGGGTGGCGTGGGGTGTGGTGACAGTGATATATTAATTCGCCTTTCAACTGGGGATGCATAGTTTTCAGAGTTCAGAGGTAGGCAGCGAAGTGCACACTTTTTACAATATTAAGCGAAATCAATCAGCTGCAATGCAGTTTCAAATTTGAACTCTCATATATTAATTTCGAAAACTCGAACTCCCTGAAGTTATTGAAGTTTGACTATATATATATATATATATATATATATATATATATATATATATATATACATATATATATATATATATATATATATATATATATCATTATTCATCCGACATCAATATTTCTCAATGCAATTACTGTCATATATATCCTGTTATACCTATATCACTATTAAAGAGTAGCCATATATTCATGAAATACATATATCAACAAAACGGTTGTTGCCAAGCAAAAGGTATTCGATTTTTAAAATACACCATGCTATGATAAATGGTCAAACAATGTACACCCAGAGGAACCTTCACCTTTAGCACCCGCATTACCCAGTCGATGAAACTGGTTACATATCAACATGAATCGGTTGCACGATATTAGAAGGTGTTGGCTTCATCCCACATGGAGTAGTTACTTGTGGAAATAATCTAAAGATTAATGTTTCAACTAATCAACATCCGTGACAATTGGATGCGGCAACAAATTGTGTAGCCTCTCTGCTGACTTATCACCATCAACATTGAAGTCACAAAGTCTAATACGTTTAAATGCTTCATTGAAGTCTTCAAGCAGAAATGAATGATTATTGATTTTGCAACCCGTTATATCATAGCAACAGTATCAGTGCCTGGAAGGGCACTGGCTACCAAATGGCATGCAAGCGGTTCATGTTCATTTACTGTTGCAATCTTGGATTCAAGCAATAATAAAATTATCATTAAATAAAAAGTGAATGTGAGAAATGAATTCCTTGCACATTAAAACCCTGTATTTGAAGTATAAATTATTGTTTGGGGCAAAAATAGAACGTAAGTTGAATTTATGAATAATGTTTACGCTTGGTGGCCGTTTTTATGTTTATCTTGAATTTAAATAATAATGCAATCGCACAGCAAGATGTTGTTCCTTGGCCCATAAAATTCAATTCCTAAAGCCCAGTTCTCACTTGAACGATTTTTCGTACAACTGCGGTGCGACTAAAAGATTGTACAGCCGTGCGATTCCCGTACGAATTACCTAGGGTCCCCCCCCCCCCCCCCCCCCCCGCGCAGTCTCACTTGTGAAACTGCCATGCGACTGCCTTTCTGCACCGGGCTCGCCACATACGCTCGCATGAGATTTGCACAGGTTGCACGACAGTTGCACGAAAGTCTGATGGATGTCGCACGGGAGTCGCAGGGGGTCCGCTGGGAGTCGCACATCTCGGCTCCCTTAAGACTCACGTACGACTCCCGTGCGACCTATCATACTGCCGTGCGACTGCTGTGCAACCTCTATGCGACCAATGCGAACTGTGCGAACCTAGAGACAGCCGTACGATAATTTTAAACATTTGAAAAA
The DNA here is from genome assembly GCF_016097555.1 of Gigantopelta aegis. Classification (NCBI taxonomy): domain Eukaryota; kingdom Metazoa; phylum Mollusca; class Gastropoda; order Neomphalida; family Peltospiridae; genus Gigantopelta; species Gigantopelta aegis. The sequence continues at coordinate 68,191,940 of NC_054701.1, forward strand.
TGTCGCACCGGCATGCGACATGTCCGAAATACACACGACACCCCTACAACGTGTGCGAATCATCAACATACTGCCGTGCGACTCCCGCACGCCCTGTACGATTTGGTGGTCGCACGGAATTCGCGTAGAAAATCGTTCAAGTAAGAACGGGGTTTAACATCGAAATCTTTTTCTAGAGCATGTAAAATTTCATAATTCCAATATCCTCGTTCTGGCTGCTATGACAGCGGCCATCTTGGATTTAAATGATGATGTGATGAATATAATAACTGGGAAAGGTGTGTGGACCATGAATGCTGTATATCGTACTATTAGGATTTTTTTTCTCAAAACAAATTCATATCGTTAAGAATTTTGAAGAAATTCATAGAAATTTAATCATTTCAAAACATTCTCTCTGGTTACTGCTACACAGTTAGGCCAAATAAAATAAAAAGAGTTGGTGATCGTCCTTTTGATCACACAAATCAGGATGGGGGGGGGGGGGGGAGGGTCTGTGAAATTTTTTATAAAATCCTGGAGACCATTTTGTTTGCGGGAGTAGCAGCCAACAACGCATGCGCCTGGATGTTGTAGTTCCTTCACTGACCGCCAGATGGACCTGGTGATGGTTTAACCCATTACGGTGCTTACGAAAGTTGAATTGCTGCTATCTCGACGCATTTTTAACAGTTTAACACAATAAAAAATATAATAAATTCAGGGGCGGGCGTATTTTTCAGGTACGGGCGGGGACGATCACCAACTCTTTTTTTATTTATTTGGCCTTATGGTTACAGATACCCCCAAAAAATGTGCAGTGAGAACTGGCGAGTTTTATGTGAACGATATAATATTGTAGGTCTAAGAAACAATTATCTTCGAACAATAAAAAGAAAGCGTCAAGATGAATATGAACCTGGGTTGTTTGTGTTTTGTGTGTTTTATTAGATGAAACATGAGTTCAGTGCAAAATTACTACAGTGATTACTACAGAGATGCTCAGGAACTAGATAGTTAAAATCCCACCTCTAAGAGCAAGATTTCGAAGAGAGATATGATACTTTTGTTAGAGAAACACAACATTGCTATTCCAAAAAAAAAAAAAAAAATACCACCAAAACCCTACTTTATGACATCGTTAAAACTAATAAACATCACCAGTATGCAAGGTAGACCAACTAATAAAGGCTCGTCGACACGATGTTTTCTGTTTACCACCGTAGGCCTATCATTGTGATCTTAATCCAGTCGAAATGGTGTGGGCCTTTAGAAGACAGAACACAACCTTCAAGCTAGCGAACATTGAAATGCTTGCAAAAATGCAAAAATGACAACACGGGCTAAATGTGTAGAAACAGTTAAAAACGAAGTTGAGCCTGTCTATTGGTCTAAAGATGGTCTAAAACATGCAACTTTAAAACCTACTATCGTGTCTGTAGACTCAGACTCAACGACTCTGTCCCTTCTGTCGGTGATGATTCAGGCGCGGATCCACGATTTTTTAATAGAGGGGGCCCGAAACAGTTTTTGAAAATAGAATTTAAAGATCTTTGACAGGTGAACGGGATAACTTTGCATTTTTGTGTATTCTGTAATATATATATATATATATAGTCAATTCATCGGTTCCCTTTTGACGCAAACGGACTATATCTGAAGTCCGTATCTAATAACCTGTGGCGTGTGTACAGGTTTCCCGTTTAGGTTTCGGGAGTGATTTTCCTTTGAGCGGAAATACAGACTTGTTCGAGAATATATTATGTTATATTTTGCTTAAAATCTCTTGTAACTACTAAGAGGTGAAATGACACGAAATATACCGGTAGCTGAGTCTGGTACGCTTCTTGTTTTGGTTTTGTTTCTGTCTTCTACCTACGTTATGACAGTCTCGGATGTCCGAACATGAATGAGCCTGGAAGCAACCGAAGCAAAATACCGGACTGAAACAAAAAACCAGACAAATCACAATTCGGACCTATTTACAAGAAGTAATACTATTATGCCATATTTGTGTTGGTCGCAGAAAAAAATCCACCTTTAAAAGCTTACAGAAGCAAAGTAATTAAAAATGCCTTTAAAAAGTCATTGAAAGTTATCAAATTGTGTTGATAATAAAGTGTAGGCCTATGAACCCTGGACCACTAAATTGTAATTTACAGTGGTGCAAACTTGTTTTAGGAGCCTACGTAGGGACTGGTCTTAACACAAGAATACAATTATAACCCAGTCAGGACCCGTAATAATTCAAAGGCTCCAGGACGTAGCTGCACTTGGGGGAGTATGTAGTAGTGTCAAACACACACACACACACATACGTGCTCTCTCTCTCTCTCTCTCTCTCTCTCTCTCTCTCTCTCTCTCTCTCTCTCTCTCTCTCTCTCTCTCTCTCTCTCTCTCACACACACACACACACGCACACGCACATTCACTCACTCTTTCTCTCCAACTCGCACACTCATTCATTCACTCTCTCTCTCACACACACAAACACACCCACACACACGCACCAAATGTTGAAATAACCATATGTTAGACACCAAATAGTCATACTTTAAAAAGTGCTGAGATGTCGTTAAATAAGCACTCCTTTTTTTTTTTTTTTCCTTTCCTTTCACATAGCGCAGCTTATGTCAATACAGAACAATCGGCAATACCCATTCCTGGTGGCCAGGCCACAAATCCAAGTGACGACCATTACACAGGGTTCAAAACTCGTCAAAAAACATGGTTGCCCAAAACATAATGCATGTTGGCAAATTATGGTAAGCAAACCACGAGCAAAATTTTAATGTGGAATACAAATATATATTAATAGTGGCTCATATGTTATAGCTCTAAAGAAGATATTATTTGGGCGACTAACACGATTATTTTTTTAATATTTAAGTCACCCAAACAGGACATTGGTCGCATTTAGCGACCTGGCCATAGGTCGTTTGGAGTCCTGATTACATAGTCTTTGCTTCAAAAAATACATTTGTGTATTCTGATGTTGGGGGTAGGGGTGTTTTAAAATTATTTTGTCATACATATACTGATTATAATCTTAAAACTATTTATACCTAGGTTTTCCTTTGTTTTTGTTATTTTTTAAATTGTGAATATTTGATCAATGGCAGCTACATATCTTGTCAATCAAAGTAGCTGTAGTTTAGACAATGTCAAGGTATATTTTTTAAAAACAACAACAAACAAACATTTCTTTTCATTCTTTGATTAAAGTTGCTTCATGCATTTAAAAGTCATTTACATTGTCTTGTTTTTTCTTTTCTTTCCAGCAATAAACCCGCACACGTGCATGGTTAAATGAAAAGGGTCAGTCCAAGACTGCATAACAAGACTATGCTGGTTGTAGCAAGGTTGCATAACAATGGTGGATTACAAAGAAGTAAAACCAGCCAGAGTTATAAGAGATACAATCTGGTCCAAGCAGTAACAGCTTGTCTAAAGGCTGGTTGTGGAACCACAGCATCAGAAAAATGGAAGAAAATTAAACATAGTGAATATAGAATGTATAGCTTTTCATAGTTTGTTTACAATTACAGTGAGATAGACAGTACTGAGGAAGTGGACTGACAGTAGCTCTTGATTTATCATATGAAATATGTTATGTCGCCAATAAACATTAAACAAAACAAACATTAACGTAACGTTTACTTAGTGTTTATCAAATATGGATGATCACAAACAACAATTGCTGAATTATTCAGCAGAGATAGGCAATGAGTGTTGGTGGGCATGTAGGGGTATGTTGTAGCATATCACTATCAGACTAATATAAATACTGATGGGACTTGAACCTACTAAAAATGTAGTAGGTTTCTTCTCTAAGACTATGTCAGAATGACCAAATGTTTAACATTCAATAGTCAATGATTAATAAATTGATGGCATCTAGTGGTGCTATTAAACAAAAACAAGCTGACTTCAAACGTACTGCACTAATTCGAATAATGTGTCCACTGAGTCGTTAAATAAAACATTTCCTTCCAATTCGAACGCACCGATGTTATTTGATAGGATTTAACCACTCGGTCAATCATTACCTCTATTGAGCAATATGTCCCTCAATGCTTTCAGTAAATTATTTGAATGTGAGGTCTGCTCACTGCGTTTCTCAGATCTGTACGATCTAAAGCAGCACGTTCTCACCCATAAGGCCGCGAAACCGTTCAAATGTGACGTGTGCTCGAAATCGTTCTCTCGCAAAACCATTCTGAAGAGTCACCAGTTGATTCACACGGGCGAAAAGAGTTTCACGTGCGGAATCTGTTCGAAATCCTTCACCTACAGCTCGAACCTGAAAACGCACATGTTGACCCACGTCGCGGACAGAGTCTACAGATGCCACGTCTGCTCGGACAGCTTTCCGCAGAGGAAGGACGTCAGACTTCACATGCTGAGCCACATCGGTCAGACTCCCTTCCAGTGTGAGATCTGCTCAAAATGTTTCGCGGAGAGGATCTTTCTGCAGCACCACATGCTCACGCATTCGGGCGAGAAACCCTTCACTTGCGAAGTCTGCGCCAAGTCCTTTTCAAACAAGTGGAGTAAGAAGTCGCACATGCTAGTGCATAGCGATGAGAAACCTTTTAAGTGTGACACCTGCGCCAAGTCCTTCACGCGCAGCCACGACTTAAAGAAACACGCACTGATTCACTCGGGAGAAAAATCCTTCAAGTGTGGAGTCTGTCTGAAATCGTTCACGCAGAGCAGCAACCTGAAGAGTCACATGTTAAACCACCACACGGACGAAAAGACGTTCCGATGCGGCGTGTGTTCCAAGTGCTTCGCGCACAGCGAGACTTTGAAGAAACACGTTCTCACGCACACCAGGCTCTAGTCGTTCAGATGCAGCGTGTGTTTCTAGTGTTTCGCGCACAGCGGGACTTTGAAGAAACACGTGCTCACGCACACCAGGCTCTAGCCGTTCAGATGCGAGCTCTGCGCGAGGTGTTTCGCGCGCAAGTCTCGGCTCACGGCTCACACATTGCTCAACCAAACCGCAGAGCAGAGTTTCAGATGCGAGACGTGTTCGAAGTACATCTAAAACGTCACGCTTGGACCCACGAAAAGCATCGCTCACAGGACCAGTCGGGTAACGCTGATAAAGACGTGATAAATATGGAATGGATTGGCACTGGCGTAGGAAACGGGGGTAAGGGGCATGTGCCCCCCCCCCCCCCCCCCCTCCCCACTTTTCAGATACATGTATTTTGCTTTATATTTGCTTTATAATAGTGTAAAAGTGTGTAAATATAAAAGTGTGCCCCCTCTCCCCTTTTGGCTCCTTCCTACGCCACTGATTGGGTGAGGGAAGTCGCGCACAGGCCCGTAGAACCACTGGCGTAGCCACGATTTTAGAGTGGTGGGACTACCCACATTGTCTAAGTCAATGTTAGGCTATGTAGCGATAGGAACGTATATAAGGTGTAATTGGGTGGTAGTATCGTAGGTGGTGCATAGCTCTCTTCTGGCTACGCTAGTGGTAGGAATCGGGTTCCGTATTCATAAACGTACTTAAGTCAATGTATGATATTTATCGACATGCTTAAAGTATGTATGTAAGTATCATACTTTGATTTAAGTACGTTTATGAATATGGAGCCTGGGGCCTAATTCACTAAACTCGTAACTTTGTGATCTCGCAGTGCAATGCTAAAAGACTTGCAAAGAGGATGCTTTGTTGTCTAGCAGAGCCTAAGAGACCTTTGTAAATTAGGCCCCTGGGCCCAATTTCACAAAACATCGTAAGCCTAGCTTTGCACGTAAACGTAAATCTACGACTAATCCACAATTTTTATTACTATTATACAACAAATATAGTTAAAAGTACACATATTTCATTTTCTTTTGTCCTTAAAATGCTACATCTCCCGTACTGATGTAATTTTCCGTGTGAAATTGATGCCAAACACATGTAAATGTATGTCCGGTATAACTGCTAGTCGCAGACGTAAACTTAAGATGTTTTGTGAAATTGGCCCCAGGGCGGTAGCGAGAAGCCCGTGCGTACCCCCCCCCACCCCCACTTGATAATATCAAAATCTGGATCTCGCCCCCCCCCCCCCCCCCCCCTCCCTAGTATAGATTGTGACCCTCACTTCCAACCTCCAGATAATTATGGTCCCTACGGGCCTGGCCGCGCATCCCCATTTTCCAGAATATATGGCCCTGTAAATGTAAGTTGAGAGTCCTTCAACAAAATACATCTACACAGGCAATTCCCACTCATTCCCATCCCCGTTCCATAGTCCATTTACATTAATCGTTTATTTATTTATTCCTATTTGGTCAGTCAGTCTAGTTGTACATCCAAATATAAACATGTGGCTAACTGGTGTGCCTTCAGTGGAATAAATTATATTTTATTCAATACATTTTCTTTTATATCTTTGTTTTCTTTTCATTCTTTTTTCTTCTTTCTTTTTTTTTCTCTTTTTTTTTTTAATGAATTCAAGAATAATAATATGTAAAAGGCGTATAACCGATGGTGTTGCGAAGGGTACCCTCCCCCATCCCCCCCCCCATAAACGATGGGGGGTCAGACTATCACATAGCAATCACATACTTGTCACCGTGATATATCCGACGATAAAGTGAATAATTACTATCTAGAGAAGACCTATAATGCATTTGCGTCAAAAAGGAACCGATGAATTGGCATAAATTAGCGGGACATTGCCCAGTGGTAAAGCTATGGCCTGATGTACGGTCGGTCCAGGATCAATACCCGTGAGTGGGCCCACTGGACTATTTCTCGTTCCAGCCAGTGCACCACGACTAGTATATAAAAGGCCGTGGTATGTACTATCCTGTCTGAGGATGTGTATATAAAAGGCCGTGGTATGTACTATCCTGTCTGTGAGGATGTGTATATAAAAGGCCGTGGTATGTACTATCCTGTCTGTGAGGATGTGTATATAAAAGATCCCTTGCTACTAATGTTAAAACGTAGTGGGTTTTCTCCAAGACTTTATGACGAAATTACATAATGTTTGATATCGAGTAGTCGATGATTAATAAATCAATGTGCTCTAGTGATGTTAAACAAAACAAAACTCGTAGTATTTTCTATATATTCTCTTCAAAAAAGTAGCGGAATGTAGGAAATAACAGTCAGTTAAAGAAGTATCAAGAGGTATCACTGTCTAGGAAGAGATGCTTGATAATAAAGGAATTTGGAAGAAATGACAACCAACAGTTCATGTTGGCTGCAAACGACCTTGAAACAAGATAGGGATGACATGAAAATTGGACGTTCACGTCTTTTGATCAGTAATAAGTAATACCCCCACGATTCGTCAAACATTCGTTTATTCCACGTGGCATGCTACGTACCAATGTTCCAATGACGAAGTGAGGTAGTCGTAATTGGCCAAGTTCAGCTAAAGTAGCCGGCGTCCATTGACGTCGCCGTACACGTCTTCCGATCATGTCCCAGACGTGCTCTATGGGGGAAAGGTCAGGGCTCGTTGCTGGCCATGGCATTCTGGTAACGTTTTTCTGCTGAAGGTAGTCATTTATGATATGTGCACGGTGGGCCCGAGCATTGTCGTCTTGAAACAAAAACATCGACTAGCACGGCGAGCAAACGGTGCCAGTATGTTATCCGGGTAGTACTGACCATTGAACAATATGAATTGGTGTTTTGTCCGTCATAGTGAAAAAGAAAGAAAGAAATGTTTTATTTAATGACGCACTTAACACATTTTATTTACGGTTATATGGCGTCGGACATATGGTTAAGGACCACAGATATTGAGAGAGGAAACCCGCTGTCGCCACTTCATGGGCTACTCTTTTCGATTAGCAGCAAGGGATCTTTTATATGCACCATCCCATAGACAGGGTAGTACATACCACGGCCTTTGATATACCAGTCGTGGTGCACTGGCTAGAACGAGAAATAGCTCAATGGGCCCTCCGACGGGGATCGATCCCATACCGAGCGTGGCGTCATAGTGATGCCATCCCATATCGTAACTGAACCACCATCAAATCTGGCATGTGGTCTGAGGTTGGAGTTTGCTTGGCGTTCATTTCGACGTCGCCAAACACGATCACGCCTATCCAAGAAGCCCAGAGTGAATCTGGTCTCGTCAGAAAACATTACACGAGACCATCGACGATCCTCCCAATTTCTACACTGGTGCCTGTTTACCGTGTGGCGATTCGTTAACGGTGGCACAAACCGTGGTCGCCGAGCATGCATATGAGCTATTTGTAGCCTGGTGTAATGATTTGAGTCGATGTTTAAACTCGATCGGCCTCTTGGTGCAGTGGTTAAGCCATCGAACTACAGGCTGGTAGGTACGGGGTTCGCAGCCCGGTACCGGCTCCAACCCAGAGCGAGTTTTTAAGGGCTCAATGGGTTGGTGTAAGGCCTTACACCCTCTTCTTTCTCACTAACCAACTAACAACTAACCCACTGTCCTGGACAGACAGCCCAGATAGCTGGTGTGTGTCCAGGACAGCGTGCTTGAACCTTAATTGTATATAAGTACGAAAATAAGTTAAAATGAAATGAGCTCGATTTCGTAGAACGTGGGTTCTGTCATATCGATCCTGGACTCGTGTGGTTGACCTGGGACGCCCTGAACGGGGTCGATCATCAACATTTTGGGTCTGCTGGTATCCATAGTCTGCAGATTGCAGACGGCTACATCACGCTGAATTCTACCAGTTTGAAGACGTTCTTCACGTCGTAGACACCGCATCACTAATTCAAAGACAAACACTGCATAACATCCAAAGAACAAAGGCTAATTGATCATGAGATTCAGCAAAATTAACAGTAGTAATCACTCAAACATTTGTATGGGGCGGGACGTAGCCCAGTGGTAATGCGTGGTCGGTTTGGGATCGATCCCCGTCGGTGGGCCCATTGGGCTATTTTTTTCGCTCCATCCAGTGCACCACGACTGGTACATCAAAGGTAGTGGTATGTACTATCCTGTCTGTGGGATGGTGCATATAAAAGATCCCTTGCTGCTAATCGAAAAGAGTAGCCCATGAGTGGCGACAGCGGGTTTCCTCTCTCAATATCTGTGTGGTCCTTAACCATATGTCTGACGCCATATAACCGTAAACAAAATGTTTTGAGTGCGTCATTAAATAAAACATTTCCTTCAACAGATGTATCGATCGCTCTATGAAGTGTCAAAATCACGAATTACTCCCTACCCACGTGTATGGGGCTATTGCGTGTCGCACGTGCATATTTTCGGCTTTGTTTGGGTGTTGGGTTGTGCTGCCACGAAAGTTGTTTCCTAGGCAGTTATTTTTTAAAGCTGATCTCTGTTCCAATCATTGCTAATGACATTTGCATTTTAAATTCTCCTACTTTTTTTTAAAGAGGATATTACAAACATCATTTTGTTCTTAGTTTGCAAATGTAAAATAAAAATCGGTTATCCTCCATTGAAGGAATCCGTGAGGTTCTCACATAGGCCAGTAGGAACAATATCTGGAGTGGGTGGGTGGGTGACACAGTCTCTAGTAGGGCCTGTTTCACGGGCCTGTTTCACCAACCAAACTTTCCAACACGCTGTTTTGTATGCCCAAGAATTTCTACCCAATACGGGACCATTGGCGCTTCTTTCCTTTTTCTTTCCTTAAGTGTATGAGACTAGGTAGGGAATGGGGGGGGGGGGGAGTCAACTGACCCCTAGTGCTGGAACGAATCCTCAGATTCGGGTAAAAACGATAGAGATATTCGGACAAAATGTGCTTATCTGCGGTCTTTTTACCATGCATTTATATCATTTCTGTCGGTTGATCGAAGAGAATTAGATGCAAATTATTTCCCCTTGATTTGGGAGTAACTTCCGTAGGTGGCGTTTCAGTAAATTAGTCCTGCACGTGCAGTTTATAGCACGTGTCATTCAGCCTGGGAAACCGACGGGGCAAGTTGTGTTTGGATTTGTTTTGTTGTTGTTGTTGTTGTTGTTGTTGTTGTTGTTGTTGTTGTTGTTGTTGTTGTTGTTGTTGTAAGAGTATGTTGAAATATTAATTAGTGATTTATATGCGAGGAATCAGGAGTTGAGGAAAACATCATTCTGCACACATTAGTTGTAATTCATGTAAAAATGCGTAGTTATTCGTTTACCGTATATAGCTGTTTGGCAATAATGCAAATATGAACAAATTTTGTTATCCAGATTCGGACATTTTCGTTTTAATTCGGGCAAAAACCAGCATGTGTCCCCTCACCCCACCCCACCCCACCCCACCCCCACCCCCTTTACAAAAATGGAAGCCTGTACGACTATGGTTCTTTTGTTAAGTTCGCATAAAGCCTTCTGTATTTATATATCCACTCATGGGTATATACGTCAGCTGTCTGGACTATGTCACTGAGGTAACATTGAGGCCAAAATAACATAACAAAACTTGCAAACAACTTGTATATAATTAAACCGCATTCCACTTCGTATTTTGTCCGTACCGACATTTTACTTAGGTTTTGGAAGGGCTCATGAATCATTTGACTGGTACCATCGTCTTTTATCAAATTACGTTCATTTAAAATTAGGCGTAAAATCCAGTCTAGCTAATGAGCTTTATCGCTCGTCCTGGTTAGTTACTAGTATTTAATTTATTTACGTTATTGATAATCGGTAGAAATAGAAATGTGATTCACAGCTGTTGACTTTAAGAGGTATGGTACGATGACTTTGATTAGTATCTGTGTTAAGTATTTATTCACCAAGCATGAGTTAATAAGAGTTTACCAGAGTTCAAAATAGAGATGATAAAATTCGATTCGGGACAGGGAATCGGACAAACGGAAAACGTGCAATGTTCATTACAAGAGAATGGTTTAAAGTTTTTGTTTAACCACAAAACTAGAACACATTGATTTCTGGTCAGCTGTTAACAGTAGTTGGTTTTATTATTACTTTGTTCTTTTCTTTCTTTGTTTCTTTTATCGCCATATAACCGTAAAATAAAATGTGTTGAGTGCGTCGTTAAATAAAACACTTCTTTCTTTGTTTCTTTTATATTTTTTATATTTCGATCTAAAACAATTTTGATGTTAAGATCATGGTTCACAGATATTCGGACCTCGTCGTTTAAGGGGGTGGGACATAGCACAGTGGTAAATGTTTGCTTGTTGCACGGTCGGTCTAGGATCAAACCCAGTCGGATTATCCATTGGGCTATTTCTCGTTCCAGCCAGTGCTCCACAATTGGTGTACCAAATGCCGTGGTATGTACTATCCTGTATGTGGGATGGTGCATATAAAAGATCCCTTGCTGCTAATCGAAAAGAGTAGCCCATGAAGTGGCGACAGCGGATTTTCTTTTATTATCTGTGTGGTCCTTAACCATATGTCTGACGCCATATAACCGTAAATAAAATGTGTTGAGTGCGTCGTTAAATAAAAGATTTCCTTTGTCGTTTAAGGGGAGTTAACACTTGCTCCACATCACTCCCCAAGAAATAGTTCAAGGAAAGTAATTCGCTGCTACCCGTATCATACACGTGGATTTATATGGCCTCAATATGGTGAATTATTAAATGGCTCCCCATAAGTTAGGGGAGCAAGTACTCCACACACGCACGCACACCACCACCACCATCTCCACCACCCCAATTTCTTTTCATGTTGAGGTTTTGATATTGGTAATTTGGCTACTAATAACTGTTTAAAATAAAATAAATAAAACGGGTAACGCAATGTACTAAATTATTGTTTTTATTTTCCAGATAATTCTGCTTGAAAAAAAAAATAACCACATAACAAATTACCAAACACTGCACTCATCTATAGGACTTGATGATGATCATTGATGATGGTAGTGGTCAGCTCAAAGCTTCAGAACGGTTAACATTAATCCATTCGACTTACTAGATCTAGTTTTATTCCGTTTTGCAGTGAAAGTGTTTTCTTATTGATTAATGATAAAGCAAAACTGAATGTTGGCTTCAAATCAGGACGACATTTCAAAATATTTTATTCCTTTATTAATGATAAATGCAACTTACAAATATTGGCAACAAATTCAGAACAGGAAGGTCTTTCAAAAGGTTTTACTCCTTGATTTAGGATAAAGAAATAATACTAATTAATGGCAACAAATCCAGAACAAGACATTTCGAAAGGTTTCTTGTTGCTTTATTTCCTGGAAAACGACGTATCAGGTCTTTTCTGATGGAAATAAAACTATTGTGAAATCACTCATCCAGAGACTGAAGATAAATTACGAAGAGGAAGTTTCAGATTTCTTGTTGCTGTAGTTAATGGAAAAACGAAATATCGATCTCTTGTAGTGATAAAACGGGTCCAGTGTAGGCAAAACAGAAAGAGGATGATGTTTTAAGTGTTCTTATTTAATGTTAATGTGATTGATTTCCTTAAAACTACATTAATACCAACAAATTAAAGACAAAAATGAGAAAAAAAAGAAGGAAATAACCTTGTGTCTGAATGATTCTACCAGTTGTAAACTTTCCGAGTGTTAAGTAACTGGTACCTTTTAGACAAACCAGAAAAAAAACGTTTCAGAAGTTTTCTTTTTGTTTATATTTTTTTTTTTTTTTTTTTTAACATAACAATATGTCGGTCTCTGATAGTGATCAGAATTTTGGAAACCAACATATGTCGATCTCTGATAAACGCTTTCAGTGTGAACTCTGCACAAAATGCTACGCAAGCAGTAGCAGTCTAAAACAGCATGTGCTCATCCATTCCGGCGTGAAACCGTTCATGTGCCACGTGTGTTCCAAAGCGTTCTCTCGAAAGAGTGCTCTGAAAATTCACATCCTCTCACACGGCGAGAAATCTTTCCAGTGCGAGGTATGCTCGGAACGCTTCGCACGCAGCACGGGCCTCAGAGCTCACATGTTTATCCATTCTGAGAAAAGGTTCGAATGCGACGTCTGCTCGAAGTGTTTCCGAAGACCAGGCGACCTGAAGAAACACACGGCAACTCACATCGGCGAAAAACCGTTCAAATGCGAAATCTGCTCAAAGAGTTTCGCTCATAAGCGTACTCGGGCCGACCATACGCTGATTCATACTGGAGAGAAACCTCTCGAATGCATAGTGTGTGAAAAACGCTTTTTGGGCGGCATCAACCTGAAACGCCATATGTTGACCCACACGGGCGAAAGACCTTTCGTCTGTGGAGTCTGCTTTAGGGGCTTTATCCGGAGCAGAGATCTCAAGAGCCACATGGCAATCCATGTGGGCAGGAAGGATTTCCAGTGCGACGTGTGCCTCAAGTATTACACCCGGAACCACGATCTCAAACAGCACATGCTGCTTCACACTGGCGACAAGCCCTTCAAGTGTGGAATATGCTCGAAACGGTGCGCAACAAGCGGCCGTCTCAAGAGTCATATGATCAGCCACATTGACGAAAAACCTTACACATGCGAGGTGTGCTCGAAGTGTTTTAGGCGTAAAAGCGAACTAAAAGAGCACTCGTTAATGCATACCGACGAAAGGGGTTTCCCGTGTAAAGTGTGTCCGAAGAGCTTCAAGGGGAATCGTAGTCTAAAAAGCCACATGAGGATCCATACTAGAGATGACGTGCAATGTCCGAAAAGCTTCAAGGGGAATCGTAGTCTAAAAAGCCAGATGAAGACCCATACTAGAGATGACGTGCAAAAACAGTCGGATCAAACATAATTTATAAGCGTTAGATTAAACTGAAATGCGGAGGTGGATCCAGGATTTGTCGGGGGGTTTTTCAATTATTTTGGGTTTTTTTTTTAGGGTGGCGAGTGGAGGCTTTCTGCCAGAAAATAATTTGAGGGTACGTAATAAACATAGAACACTATACTATTACATAATGTGTTTTCCCTTTATTCAAGACCCTGTAAATATTTCCTAATAGAATTATTCTTTTTGTGCGGGTATTAAGTTGTAATATCTTGTGCCCATGTTGGTCATGGTATAATGTTAACATTTTAAAACAAATATTAGTAAACAATTTTGGCCATTAGGTAACTTTGATACAGCACTAATTTGAACAAACATAACCGCCTATTTTGAATATCTAATGCCCTACTTTAAGTAAGAAGTAACTACAAAACATGATGAGCTCACTATACAGTACTGACTATAGTACATTTGCGGCGTAGCCCACTGGTAAAGCGCTTGCTCGATGCGCGGTCGGTCTTGGATCTGTTCCCGTTGGTGGGCATATCTGGCATATCAAAGGCCGTGGCATGTACTACCCTGTATGGGATAGTGCATATAAAAGATCCCTTGCTGCTAATCGGAAAGAGTAGCCCATAAAGTGGTGACAGCGGGTTTCCTCTCTCCTTAAGCATATATTTGACGCCATATAACCGTAAATAAAATGTGTTGAGTGCGTCGTTAAATAAAACATTTCCTTCCTTTCCAAAACCTGATGGTTAACAAATATAATATGCTCCAGTGGTGTAACATAAACTATCGTGTCTAGTTACGGATTGTTCATTGGACACATTGTCTAAGTTACTGATTTCATTGAGCACACGGGGCCGAGACGTAACCCAGTGGTAAAGCGCTCGCTTGATGCGCGGTCGGTTTGGGATCGATCACCGTTAGTGGACCCATTGGGCTATTTCTCGCTCCAGCCAGTGACTGGTACATTTATGGTTATATGGCATCAGACATGTGGTTAAGGACCACATAGCTATTGGGAGAGAAAACCCGCTGCCGTCACTTCATGGGTTACTCTTTTCGATTAGCAGCAAGGGATCTTTTATATGTACCATCCCACAGACAGGGTAGTACATGCCACGGCCTTTGTTATACCAGTCGTGGTGCACTGGATGGAACGAGAAATAGCCCAATGGGCCCACCGACGGGGATCGAGCGAGCGGTTTACCACTGGGCTACGTCTTGCCCCCATACGCACGAAGGCTTGTGCATTTTTACGAAGACCTTGTCTATACCTAGTGTGTGGTGAGTTGTCTTCCTTACCTCCGAAATTAAGAAAAGTTGTTCTTTTAAGTTTAATATTAATATTTAGCGTTTTTATTCTCTAGTTGTTTGCGGGACATGGTCGGTGACAAAGCGTTGTCGCGTTGTCGGTCTGGGATTGACCCCCATAGCTGGGCCCATTGGGCTTTTTATAGTGTTAGCCTCTGCATTAATACTGGTATCGTGTCTGGGTTGGTGCATATAAAAGATTCCTTGCTACTAATAGGGTATCCAATCCTGGACTGAGGAGCCAGCCGAGGCCGGCATTTGTGCCTAGGACAGGCGTGCGCTACAACAGCTGCTCTGAATGTGCATGTTAAACACTCTGGCCTGACCTGACCTAATTGGGGGGGGGGGGGGGGGGGGGGTGTTACCTGGTTTCCTCTAAGACTGTCACAATTTGCAAATGTTTGGCATCCAATAGCCGATGATTAATAAATCAATGTGCTCTAGTGATGTTCTAACGTGAAACAAAAACAAACTAACTTTATTCTCTTGTTGGAGAACAGCCTTTATTACTGGGCAATATTCTCCCCCCCCCCCCCCCCCCCACTATTCTCTAGTTGGAGAAAAGCCTTTATTACTGGGCAATATTTTCTCTCTCCCCCCCCCCCCACTATTCTCTAGTTGGAGAACAGCCTTTATTACTGGGCAATATTTTCTCCCCCCCCCCCCACTATTCTCTAGTTGGAGAAAAGCCTTTATTACTGGGCAATATTTTCTCCCCCCCCCACTATTCTCTACTTGGAGAACAGCCTTTATTACTGGGCAATATTTTCTCTCTCTCCCCCCCCCCCACACTATTCTCTAGTTGGAGAAAAGCCTTTATTACTGGGCAATATTTTCACTCCCTCCACCCCCCACCCCCCATTCTCTAATTGGAGAACATCCTTTATTACTGGGCAATGTTTTCTCTTCCCCCACCCCACCCCCTTAGTTATGTTAGGCTTGGTACGTACATACACCTAGCTACACCATAAATACACACACACACACACACACACACACCACATTAATACGCGCATACACATTAATACGCGCGCGCGCAAAAATACAAAGGCAAAATTGAATTTTATATGGTTCCATGGTCACACAGTGATGGATTTAACTTTAATCAAGTAATTATTATTAATTTTTTTTTTAAACCTTCATATTAGGCTTTCTTCAATTTTACATTTTACTTTTTCGGTTACTATTAAATGCAGAACCCACGACGGGCGCTACAATACATAACACGCGTAGCGGATTCGCACGACGCTTTACACGCATAGAACTTGACCCGCTTATAAATGCCCTTGCTATGTGTTTTCCTTGGCGGATTCCGCACACATTATTGTGAGTTCACAGGCAGCCGTTTACCTCGTCGCATCCTATTAAACATTTGTCGAAGTAAATGAAAGGAAGGAAATGTTTTATTTAACGACGCACTCAACACATTTTATTTACGGTTATATGGCGTCGGATATATGGTTAAGGACCACACAGATATGAGAGAGGAAACGGCTATCGCCATTTCATGGGCTACTCTTTTTCGATTAGCAGCAAGGGTTCTTTTGTATGCACCGTCCCACGTAATAGTTAGAGGACGAGTAACAATACTTTATCGGCGTATAAAGGTAGTGTCGCACGAGACGAAGGCGAGGCGTTAGCCGAGCGTTTTCTCGTGCGACACTACCTTTATACGCCGATAAAGTATTGTTACTCGTCCTCTAACTGTCTTAGAGCAGAGCCAAAATCTCGTGCAGCAATACCGCTTATAAAGTGAATGTCTGAAGTACTTTATCGGGATATAAATGTACTTCACGTGACCAAATATGAAGCTCCCATTGGACTAGAAATTCAGCTGTGCTCTAAAGACAGGAGAGTACATACCACGGCCTTTGTTAAACCAGTTGTGAAGCACTGGCTGGAATGAAAAATAACCCAATAGGCCCACCGACTGGAATCGAGC
This sequence comes from Gigantopelta aegis, assembly GCF_016097555.1. Lineage (NCBI taxonomy): Eukaryota > Metazoa > Mollusca > Gastropoda > Neomphalida > Peltospiridae > Gigantopelta > Gigantopelta aegis. The sequence continues at coordinate 68,208,800 of NC_054701.1, forward strand.
TACGTGCCCCACACCGACATCGGACACAACGTGACCACACAGACTAGTAACCACGATCAGCATCATCAATGCAAACTTCATAGAGTACGACATGTTGAAAAAAACCCCACCGTAAATAGTTATTAATATAGGTAAACGTGTACAAAAAAGTTTGGAAGCCTGCATTAAGTTCTATCCTAACCGGCCGCGAGCGATTATTTTATAAATCATTGATTTCCATTGCACGTGCGCGCGACGCGACAGATTTATTTCAGGGCTGAACAGTGTGTCATCTTAAAAGCTGGAAAGGTTTTAGTGGATAGAAATGTACACAACAGAAACATTGTCTTCCTTTGTGACTGCAAATCGTTCTTGCAAACCCTCCCAGAAGAGCCACGGGGAAACACTGAAAGGGAAATGCAAGACATACTTAACAGCATTCCCAGTCTAGAGCTCGTCGCGGTAAGACGTGTTTGTGCACACTGCACGTGCTTTCGTGGCTCGACTTGGGTATCCTTAACTTTTGTTGTTTTTATCAGCGAAGTGAAGTTTTCTACTGGGATGTATGCGGCCATTGGAATTGATTGAATGCTGGAACGCTTCTCGTTTCGACAGTCTGCACCACCAGGTTGGATTCTTTTTTAGCGAGATTCCTTGCCTCCACGTCATTTCTCTGTCTGACTATGTTGACTTGCTTTTTTCGTGACTCGTATGACGGCCATTCTGCAGAACGTCACGATTGTTCGCGTTTAGTCTCTACATGTCCGAGCCTGTCCTAGCAGTACTGGAAGATTGACCGCCCCACTCTAAGAAGAAATAGGAAGCGGGGTCGGCCCCTACTACTCTTTTCTAGACTTTACTTTGTTTTATTGTGATACCATTTCGTATCCTCCGGAGACGGGGCCCCGTCCGCACCACTATACCAACCCATGACGACTGGACTATACCCTAGTCTGATTCTCTCTCGTTCAGACGGATCCGGCTTCTCAAGATCTGTATTTCAGCACAGCACTACACCTTCAACGTCTATTGACTGTCAATCTAGGGGTTTTCTTGACAGGATGCAACCCATCTCGTCCCTACAAGCTGTGCACCCTAACGGCCTTAACGAGGCCACTCACGTGGACATATAGATCGGACTTTAAACTTTTAGACCTTCGTTCAAAAGTTTGTCGAAATTACTTTATTTTTTTTAATATTATTAAATAGTCCGATCCTCTCTTCTTTCTCTTATTTATTTTTGGACTGTCCCTCTAAAATGCTCCAAATTATATAAATATTCGACCGAGCAGTCAATTCTTTTTATTTTTGGCTTGTAACTTTTTTACGAATTGCTATTTTCAAAATTCTGCCCATTTTCAACTCTAACCACCCCCCCCCCCCCCCCCCATCTTATCTAATTTCTTTTTGACCACCCGATCTAATCTAGCGACCAAATTTAATGAATAGAATTTTCTTTATTAATTATATTAGAGAAGCGCATCAAAATTTTAAAGGCCCACTATTTAATTTTTGGATGTAAATTTCAAAATTGTCCGCTTAGTTTTTTTCTGTCCCGGGACAAGCCTCTGGCTATCCAGAGACAGGCCCCGGGACGGACATGCTCGAAACTCTAGTGGTATATGAGCATGTAAAAAGTATTCGCACTCGCACTCGCACTCGCACTCGCACATCTCAGGGTTTAGTGAGCATATGAAACCGAATAGGAAGAAGAAGATATGTCGCGTCGCACACGTGCGGTTAGGATACGGCAATTGAAATCAATGATTTCTAAAATAATCGCTCGCGGCCGGTTAGGATACAGCTTTAGAAGATGACCTTACAACAACGCTATGAACGAAAATTTTGCATAAAATAAATCTAAGCCTGCCTTGAATAGAGGCCGGGTCGCGAAGTAAATAGAAGCTTTGTATTCAAGGATTTACGGTATATATGGGACCAAAAAATTTGTCCGATTTTTTAGAGGTGTCCATAGGACTACGGGCCCCCATTTTTGTAAGGGGGCAGGCAGGCTTTTGTCCGAATTAAATGAAAATGCCATATTTGGAGAAAAATTCATTTGATCATATTAGCATTACTACCAAACAGCTATTATAGTACTGCAAACGAATCACTACGTAATTTTACATGGATTACAACTAATTTCGAAGGTAGAAGGATGGAAACACATGGTAAAACGGTCTCGGGTTAGCATATTTTACCCGAATTTCTGAATATTTTTGCCCGAATTTGAGGTTTTGCTCCACGTACGCTTATGGAGGTGTCCTGTTTTCAAGGGTTTATATTGATACAAAACCTTTTGTTATACTCTCGTTTGTTTCCGCTCGTGTCCTAGGCATATTCGATCTTATGAATCCAACAGTTAATAATCCAATAAAGAACCTTTGACTTAAGATATTTTAATGTTTGCTTATATATTTTTTTTAAACAATTAATGATTTTAAGTTTATCATCGAGTAATAGTTCAATACGGCGAAGTTTAGCTGGACGTTCCATATTGAAAATCGATATAGCAATGAAACGCTACGGACTTCTTTTCGACACCGAAAAGGCAACATTAATTTTGCCTACTCTTTACTTTGTCAAATAACGGTTTTATAACAAATTCAAACAATAGGAAAACAATGGATTAAATTCATTGTTGTTTTATGGATCCTTGAAGGAAACTATAAATATTATGTTTGTTATGGATATCAAAACTGTCACTTGATCTTTAATTGCTTAATTGTTATTTGCCAACCGTACCCAGTCATATATATATGTAACGGTGATTAAACATCCAATGGCTAACCTGAGCATGTGTATCGATATACCTTTAATTATCATTTCAAGCAAAAAGCTAAGATGTTGATAGAAATCCCGTACATTGGTGTACCTTTAATTAATACTTCAAGCAGAAAGCTATGATGTAGACAGAAATACGTTTATTGTAAAGTACGTTTATACAAAGAAGTAGGAATGACCGTACTCTGGTGAAACCGGCTTCGATGGCGATGTGGTCAAGCAATCGGACTACAGACTGGTAGGTAGGCCTACAGGGTAGGTACCGGCTCCAACCCAGAACGAGTTCTCAAGGGCCCAGTGGGTAGGTGTAAGGCCACTACACCCTCTTCTCTCTCACTAACTAACTAACAACTAACCCACTGTCCTGGACAGACAGCCCAGATAGCTAAAGTGTGTGCCCAGGACAGTGTGCTTGAACTTTAATTGGATATAAGCACGAAAATAAGTTGAAATGAATAAGTGAAGTGATTCTTCCGTAAACTGCTTGGTCTGCTTTCTCACTTGTTAAGTGATCGAGTTATTAGTGAAAGGAAGGAAATATTTTATTTAACGACGCACTTCAACACATTTTATTTACGGTTATATGTCGTCAGACATATGGTTATGGACAACACAGATATTGAGAGAGGAAACCCGCTGTCGCTACTTCATGGGCTACAAGGGATCTTGTATATGCAGCACCCCACAGACAGGATAGCACATACTGTACGGCATTAAAACTGGCACAGGGTTGAAGCCGGTACCGGGGTGTGAACTCCGTACCTACCAACACAGTGTAACATGGTTTTCATCTGTTTTTAATAATACCAACATATTTGTTCAACTAATATATGTGCATTTTTCGTATTAATATGGCTCTTAATGTCCTTATCACGATCAAAATACATCATTACTGTTGTCAGGTAAAAACACTGAGATAGCGGTAATGACTATTTAATGTTTTTGCATCGTTTACTCCTCGTCGAATTAATGTAGCACCAGTGTTCAACGGTTTCGTTCAACACTTCTTTTCAGTCATTATCAATTAACATAAAATCTGCTGTCTCCGAAACTGAGGTAGTGTTCTTACCATAGTCATCACCATTATCAGCTACTTAACTACTAAGTTTGTTTTGTTTAACGACACCACTAGAGCACATTGATTTATTAATCATCGGCTATTGGATGTCAAACATATGGTCATTTTGACACAGTCATAAAGAGGAAACCCACAACATTTTCTCATTAGTAGCAAGGGATATTTTACATGCACCACCCCACAGACAGGATAGCACATACCACGGCCAGTCGCGTTGCACTGGTTGGAACGAGAAACAGCCCAATGTGCCCACCGACGGGTATCGCGCATCAGGCGAGCGCTTTATCACTGGGCTACGTCTCGTCCTCTAACTACTAAGATGATTATGAGAATAACGAAAGTGATCATTTAATGTTTTTGGGGTTGTTTTTTTTTTACATTGTTTACTACCAATGTATGTAACAGCTGTATTCAAATTTTTTCACAGTAATTATTAATTAAAGGTAGGGTCAACTCAAACAAGAGCCTTAAATGTGTTGGAAAGATACATACCCGGACCACCAACACATACTGACACTTTAGCAAATAAAAAACGCGTAATTTTACAGTTAATAAAAAAAACATTATTATTCCTGCTAACAGGGGGCAGCCATTTTGTTTCGTTTTTGTGACGTCCGGTGGGATAGCTCGGGGCGAAGTGACATCAGCTCCTGACCATGTCCTGTATGTACAGTGTAAACAAAAGCAGTAATTTTCGACAAGGCGCTTCACTTTGATCAACCTGACTTGTAAAACAGCATAAATGACGTAATATTATAATAAATTATTTAACTAAATATATTTCAAGTTGCATTAACGGAACAAAATGGGGTTATAGTATTTTTCTCTGTTAAATAATCCAAAGGAAAAATGTACAAAATTAGGCCTATTGATATGCTACGTTGGAGCAAAAACGACAACCCACGATACCCAAGTGATAATTTTCTTTTCTTTGGGACTACGTAATTGGTCAGTTCTGTGGTTTTTGATGGACAAGTCTACTTAATCAATAGTTTTACAGAACTATTTACAGTAATAAACCATGTCCATTACAATTTTAGGGGCGACAGGTAATATTCCATAATACCGGTATGTATTTTTGTGTCTAGACAGCGACAATTAATTGGCTCGTTTGGTTACCAATCAAATACACACCTGCCAACCAGGAATCACAGGTAGAAGCAACTAACAGCATAGGCCAATTAACTAAGAAAACACTCCGTGTATCATTTCAGTACGTTGGTTAATGCATGGGCAAAACATTGTTAATTGTTTCGACTTGTTGTGTAGCCACTTTGACAATGGTATTTTATTTTGTATTGAAAACTAATATATATATATAGTGCTGGATATACTTATTGCTGGCTTACTGGGATGTGTATTATTACAGAACATTGCAATGTATGACTATTTAATATCCCGCAAAAACCAGGTAGATTGTGTTTCTCTAGTTCTAAGGCTCATTCCTGACGTTACGCGTTAAGTATTACGTAACCACCAGCTCGCCAGAGGGCGTACTCACTGAGATGGTACAAAATGGCTCCGCCCGTTATATACTAGTATAATAGCCATCACATTTAACCGTTTTATTAATTAACTATACGATTATACGTGTTAATATTAAGCAATAATGTGCATTATATATCGTTGAATATGCATACCAGGCCAGATGCCTTAATTGTCCTCTCCTTTAACATAAAATATGTTATTTCAATCTGTCTTCCCCAGGAAAGGTGAGTGATCACTCCCGCTCTCCTCCACACTCACATGGAAAGCTTTAGCAGAGTGAAAAACTGTTCGCCTTGCAAAAATAATTTGCCTTGCAAAAATAATTTTAATACATTTTATGTGAATTTGTGTGATTGCTCGCCTAGCTGGCTGGCGAAAATAATAGCCCAAATGGGCCCACTGACGGGAATGCCGTATGTACAAAAAACCAAAGCAGGGTACCCCCAAAAATGGAACTCGGCATGCGAATTTCTGTAAAAATTAGGGTTGCTAATAAAAACATTCAGCAAATCTTTAAATGGTATGTGACCCCCCATTTTCTTACATGTAGATTAAATGTGAGGTGGCACACTTTTTATTGGTGCACTGCCTGGGTGAGTTGATTCGGTGCTTATATCAGGTTTATTAGTAAACGTTAACATTATCGGTAATATGAATTGATTTGGTACAATGGAACCTATATACACGGCAGCGGGAACTAGAACAAATGCGGAAGTGTAAAATATTTGCAGGGGAGTACACATTGTAAATTGTTCGCCCTATAATGTTATTATTTATTAAGAATAAAGACAAACTATTTTACATTTATATTTGTAACCTATTTTATTAAAATGTATTATTACATGTTTTCTATCAACATGTATTATGAACTGTCGAAATTAGTATCATTATTTAATATTTTACAATAACTTGTCCCTTACGAATAATAAACGTTGCAGGTGCGTGCCGCCATTTGATAATAATTTGAGGCCTTTGTGAAAATCCAAAACATCTGGACCGTGTTGTGTAAAATATATTTTATAAATCGAATAGTATAGACTATTGTTTTTTAATATGTCGATTGGTGTACCCATTAAAGTTCTGCATGAAGCAGAAGGACACATAATTACTTGTGAAACAACAACAGGAGAAGTGTATCGGGGGAAGCTTGTCGAAGCTGAGGATAATATGAACTGTCAAATGGCTACCATAACTTGCACAGGCAGGGACGGCAGTGTGTCCCAGTTGGAAAACGTGTATATTAGAGGCAGCAAAATAAGATTTTTGATATTGCCAGATATGCTTAAAAATGCACCCATGTTTAGAAAAGTTGGAGGAAGTAGAGGTGGTGGTGGAGCAGGAAGGGGGAAATCCGCCATTCTTCGTGCACAAGGTACACATTGTATACAACTAACAACATTATTTTGCATGAACAGAACCAGTGCACCTTGGGAAAAATATCCGCCCGGTCCCCCCTTTACCCTAACCCTAACCCTAACCTTAACTCCAGCCATAACCCTAAACCGTAACTAAAAATAATAATGGAGGGGACCGGGCGGATATTATACCGCACCTTGCAGATGCACAACTTTTAAATTCACACTCAATTGGGGAAAGGAGTGGGAGTTTACCAGGCCCCAAAGGGGCAAAGTTGTCGGCCTGTAAATCTTTTAAGGTGTGAGCTAGTAGTAGGGGGTTTCTGCGAATTACTGTTTGACATATATATTGTCAGGCCTCGTAGCAGTAGGTTTTACAAATGATGTTTATGATAAGAGGTATAATATCCGCCCGGTGTCCCCTCCCCCGTATTATTTTTGGTGGATATTTTTTCGGCATTATAGCCGTATTTAACCAATAAAAAATGGCGATATTGTGATGGTCATTAGTACAATCTTGAACTAGATCAGCAACCAGGGTAAACCAGTCGCAGTGACCCTATTATTAACCAGGGCTTCTAGAATTTGTTTAAAATCCACTAGCCATGGGACCATTGATTTTTAAAATTTACTAGCCACAATTAAAAATTCACTAGCCCTACTTTACTTTAAGTTAATACAATTTTACAATCTAATTAAAATTAGCTCCACTATTACATGTGGATCTAACACCAGCCAGTTGGAGCTCATGTCCACCAATCAAAACCTTACTTGCAGAATCCTGCCAGTGATTTAAAAATAATTTGAAAACATTCCGAATTATCCTGAGGGTATATGACATGTTTCGTGTGAATTACGAATGCCTTAAAACATGTGTTATTTTATAAAATAAATAATTTGTAATGCAAAACTGAAGACTGATTTAGTTGGGGGTTTTTTTAATAAATAAATAAATAATTTTTAATGTAAAATTGAAGACTGATAACCTACCCCGTATGTATTGGTATGGTTTGCTGTACTGCGGCCACTAAAATAGATTCGCCCGATATTTTTAGAATTTGTTTGCTCCCAAATAACACGTATTGGTATGGTTCGCTGTACTGCGGCCAATAAAATAGATTCGCCCGATATTTTTAGAATTTGTATGCTCCCAAATAATGTTATAAAAGGCGAAGTGTGATTGGTCAATATTTAAATTATTATTTACAGACGAAATGTTACGTGGACATTGGGGACTACGCAGTGTTGTTAGTTTTAAAGTAAAGTTTGTTTTATTTAACGATGCCACTAGAGCACATTGATTTTTTATCTTATCATCGGCTATTGGACGTCAAACATATGGTCATTCTGACACTGTTTTTAGAGGAAACCCGCTGTCGCCACATATGCTACTCTTTTTACGACAGGCGGCAAGGGATCTTTTATTTGCACTTCCCACAGGCAGGATAGCACAAACCATGGCCTTTGTTGAACCAGTTATGGATCACTGGTCGGTGCAAGTGGTTTACACCTACCCATTGAGCCTTGTGGGTTTGGAGTCGGTATTTCGATTAAAAATCCCATGCCTCGACTGGGATCCGAACCCAGTACCTACCAGCCTGTAGACCGATGGCATGCCACCGAGGCCGGTTGTTAGTTTTAAATCACTGGCAGGACATGAGCTCCAACTGGCTGGTGTTAGATCCACATGTAATAGTGGAGCTAATTTTAATTAGATTGTACAATTTTACTAAATAATAGAAATAATCAGCTATGTCACCTAAAAAGAGAGAGATAGCTTAGAAACACTAATATTGGACGTTGGAGTAGGGTCAGGATATTCATATTTACAAAATAGACTTAACTGCAACATTTGACATTTTTGTTTTCACTAGCCGTCTGGCATGGCAATTGTAGTTATTTACTAGCCCAACACTGAATATCACTAGCCATGGGAGTGGGGCGACCATAATCTAGAAGCCTTGTATTAACTGTAATTTCGAATCGGATAGTGACAGTGACGACAGTGTCAGTGATAGTGACAGTATCAGTATCCACTGTTCCTCATATGAGGAAGATGGCACAGTTTCCCACTCACGACATATATACACATAAAAGACTAATATTATAAAATTAATGGTAAGAGATTACCTTGCATTTATTCACAAATAGTTATGCACGCATGATGTGTTTTATATAATAGGTCGAGCCTATGTTTTGGTAACTTATTACAATAGTTCTAATCATTATTATTTTTATTTTTTTTGTATACATATACATGTATGCGTACTTTTTACTTACCATTGCCACTCTTGTTTCTCAAAATTAAGTTTTTTGGGGTTTTTTTAAATTATAAAGAAAAAAACCTGGTTATGCAAACCAAAATAGGTTATGCAAAATCTTTTGGCATAACTCCTTTTCAGGTTATGCAAATTTTTAATTTGTGCAGCCCTGTAATCTGTAGATGGGTTACCAGGTACTATTCTTATTTCAATGTTTGCCAAACTGTTGAAGATATGGAACTTGAAATTCCTTCATTTGGTATCGTTTTTAATATTCGCAGCCAAAATTGAGAGATGTCATATGGGAATCTTAATTTGACATAGCAGAAGGCTGATGCAAAATAGTTGCCCTATGCTATTAATCTTTACCATGATCATCAGAATTATATGGTCACTATGAAAACCGACCATATGTACATTTTTACCAAAGCTATAAAAGTGAAAATTTAACAAGTAAATGTATTTGTAATAATGAATCTATAAATTAATACACAAATCATGCGTAAATAAGTTCATATTTCTTAAAACCTATGTAATTGTCACTCAACACCTATTTAACACGTTAGCATGGTATAAGCAGACCTAGCTCAAGCAGTCGACAAATTCACCAATTGCAAATTTTATTTTAATTTGATCAATTTTATGTAGTAATTGACATTTTTTTTGAAAATAACCGTTGAATTCTGCAATTTTTTAAGTTTAATAGACAATTTGGCGAAATGATTTGCTAACCCAGAGCTAGCCCTGTATAAATTAGAAATTCATTGAGCCTCGTAGGAACATAGCAAAGATGATAGAGATAAGGCCCACTTTCCATTAACTTAATTCGCACACATTTTATAGTGTGCGTTTCTGCACACGGAAGTGTACTTTTCCATATCTTCATTTTCACAGATTACTGTACAAAGTTTACATTGTCAGGTGTACTTTAAGCCAAAAGTAGATGTTTCACTTTATGATGTTGCCATGCTGAAAAACTAGTGCATGAAAAAAAAATCACTCGTCAATACCTTTTTCTTTTTTTTCAGCTTGTGGAATTGAGTATATGATAAAGGTCCTAGATGTAAATACGTTGTATCGATAAACTCGCGCACGGAAACACACACAATCACATTAATCAGGGGTGGGCATTCTCCTCGTATCTGCAGTTTTCCTCTCATGGAACATTGCGTTTCCTTGCAGTTTAATCGTCCTTTCCTCCAAAATATTTCAGATGGCACAGATTTTAACCTAGGATTTCAAGAATTTCCAGGACCCCTCTAGATTTCCTCTTTTTTTTTACAGTTCACCAATTCCCACCCCTGATTAAGAAATGTTGCACTTTGACTAACATTGGGAGATATCATTGGGAGATATTTTTTGCTGTACATGTATATATGTATTTTGCCACATACTCGAAACTATAAAATGTTATCTATTTCCGAGTATTCAAAATTGTTAAAATGTTACATTTGGATTTTGATAGCCATTGGTGTAATGTAAAATAAACGTGCATTTTAAAATAAATTTCTATGGATTAATTAGCCTACAGCCAAAGTTTTTTTTATTTCTTTGTTCTTTTTTCCTTCTTCTTTCTTCATAGTTTTTCTTTTTTTTTTTTAAGCTGCCAGAGGTAGAGGACGATCTGGTGGTGGAAGAGGGAATGTTTTCCAGAGAAGACGCTGAACAGTTGAAGCGACCATTGCATATTTTGAATTCATTCATGAACAGTAAACCCATTACATGGACAGACTCCATTTTATTACGTGCATCATCTATCAAACCATTCCCATGTTCTGATAGTGTGGTATCATTCTGTATGTACATTATATGTTCAGTGAAATCATTCAACTTCATTTGTCCATATTGTTTTCATTGCTACAATTGTAAGCATTATTAAATGTAGTAAAACAAATTGTTTTTAATTATTTGTTCTTAAAGGAGGGGACAATTAAGGCATTTGGCCTGGTATGCATATTCAACGATATATAATGCACATTATTGCTTAATATCAACAAGTATAATCATATAGTTAATTAATAAAACGGTTAAATGTGACGGCTATTATATATAACGGGCACAGCCTATTTGTACATCTCAGTGAATACGCCCTCTGGCGAGCTGGTGGTTACGTAATACCTAACGTGTCACGTCAGGAATTAGTCTTCGAAGTGAAGAAACAAAACATACCTGATTTTTGCAGATGCATCGCAATGTTCTGTAGTAATATCCATCCTAGTAAGCCAGCACCAAGTATATATTATTTTTTAATACAACATAAACCACCATTGTCAAAGTGTTGAAATAACTATTATGTTTCGTACATAAATTAACCCACGTACTGATACACTAATATGAGTGTTTTTTTGGTTAATTGGTCTTTTCTTTCTGTGGTTCCTGATTGGCAGGTGTATATTCAGACGGTCCCCAGACACAGTCTAGACACCCTAAAATGTCGTGCCTCTTTTTATTAAGATCACAGGGTATCATGTGGTAGCCGCACGGATACACCTCATATCGTAATGGACATTACCAACCGCCCTGCTATATTACTGTAAGTAATTCTGTAAAATGCTTGATTAAGTAGACTTTCCCATCTAAAATCACAAAACTGACCAATTACGTCGTCCCAAAGAAAAGGAAAAAAGAATCGCTTGGTTATCGTGAGTGGTAGTTTTTGCTCAAACGTGCCCTTCCATTAGTAGTATGCATTTTATTTTTTGGATTAAAAAAAAAATACTATAACTCCCATTTCATTCTATTGATGAAACCTAAAATATATTTAGTTAGTTTATTATACTATCAAGTCATTTATGCAAGTCATTTATGTTTTACAAGTCGGGTCGATGAAAGCAAAGCGCCTTGTCGTAAATTAGAACGTGTGTTTACACTGCATAGAGAAGATGGACGGAGCTGATGTCACTTCGACCCAAGCTATACCACCGGACGTCGCAAAAACTAAACAAAATGGCTGCCCCCAGTTAGCAGGAATAATCGTGGGTTTTTATTAATTCTAAAATTACGCGTTTTTTATTTGTTAAAGTGTTGGTGATCCGGGTATGCATCTTTCCAACACATACGGCTCTTGTTGGAGTTTAGTCTACCTTTAATGATAATATATCATAGTGAGAATTCTTTTGAATTTTGTTTGTATTCACAATTGTAGTTTATATTATATATACCAGTGCTAAATCAGGGTGCCAAATTGTGTTTTTAAAATTGCAGAAACTGTTATTTTCTAAAACAAATGTCAATTATTTTGGCAAGTGTCGGGCTAACGCTGTATATCTTTATTGTTTTGCATTAAATCCATTTTTATGTTTTACATATACATCATACTGGATTCTTCAAATTTGAAAGTAAACCCAGAAGTTTTGTTTTGTATAATTTTAATGCAGTTGAAAAAACAATGTACTAAACTAATAACTACAGTCAGTCCCTTTAAACATTAATTTGACTGAATGCACATTTTGAGGTGCAAACTATTGGCTAGAGAGAGTCAGTCAGTGCAGCATCTACTTGTTAAAATAGGATTATCCCCCTTTATAAGTAGTTTAATCAAAAAATTGTGGTGTAGTAAAAATGCACGGTTCACACTGCCAAATTAGTAGCCAATTGCCAATTTATATACAAAGAGGCTAATCATACAGTATTACTAATGTCTTGTATTTTGTTTATATTGATTATTTAAAATAATTACTAAAGAATGAATGAATATTTACATGTATACGGAAATCAAAATTATCAAAGAAATCTTCTACAATACTGGCTAAAACATCACTGACGTCAGTCTTGGTGTGAGCCATGAAAATTTAGAAATAACAATGGACATGAAACATTTACAATGCTGCATTGATTATTGTTGTAACCAGGATCCTGACTGGTGTATTGGAGGCAATGGTATGTGCTGTCTTGTAGAAATCTCCATAATAAAAAGACCCCTTGCTGCTAATGGTGGAGGGGGAATTGAGCAGGTTTCCTCAACTATATATCTGAATTACTGAATGTCTAACGTCAGTAGCGAATGATTAATACATCTATGTACTTTCCCACAGACCGGAAAGCGCATACCACAGCCTTTTGACTAGTTGTGGTGCACTGGTTGGAATGAGAAAAAACTATCAATTTAATGGATCTGAGGTGGTTCAATTTTGCAATGCAAGAACCCCAAGTGAGCACTCAACTGACTAACCCCCGGCGAAAAAGATCCATGTGAAGCGTGGCATCTGGTGGGTAAAAGAATAGAATGATAGAAAAATTAGTAAAAAAAAAAAGCCATGCCTGTAAAATTATGCATCTATGGATGTAACAAAAATATCTGCGTGTGACTCGCCATTATGGTATGGGGGGGGGGGGGGGGGGGGGGGGGCGGGACGTGGCCCAGTGGTAAAGCGCTCACTCGATGTGCGGTCGGTCTGGGATCAATTCTCGTCGCTGGGCCCATTGGGCTATTTCTCGCTCCAGCCAGTGCACCACGACTGGTATATCAAAGGTCATGGTATGTGTTATCCTGTCTGGGATGGTGCATATAAAAGATCCCTTGCTGCTAATCCAAAAAAAGAGTAGCAACGAAGTGGCGACAGCGGGTTTCCATTCTGAGTATCGGTGTGGTCCTTGACCATATGTCCGACACCATATAACCGTAAATTTAACAAATGTGTTCGAGTGTGTCGTTAAATAAAACATTTCCTTCCTTTCCCCATTATAGTATGTGCCTCCACACACACGCGCACCTTCACGAGCGTACAAACTTTAACTATTGCAAAAACTCGAATGTTGCGAACATTTCGGTGGGTAACGTTGAACATGTCGGTACCGTGTATGATGTTCATGACACTGTAACTTTTTCACCCCTGCGCATACTACCGATTAGGACCCCGTTCCACGATGCAATCTTATCGCTAAAATCACCGTAATTGCACAAGGTAGCAATGCATTTAAGGTATCTTCGGGCTAAGAACGCTTCGTGGAACGGCGCCCAGGTGGATAATTTGTTGATTTTTAATATGCGCCCAATATTAAGGGCGAAACCAGAATTTTTTTAAAAGACAGCAAGTTTGAGTTTGTTAGACGAGTTCCCAAAGGGAGTGCGATCCGTAGGAGGGTACGGGAGCATGTATCTCGGAATATTTGTTAAAAGATGCTCGGAGACTCGTTTTGTTAGCGGTTAGTGGTGTATATTGTGAATGATGACTTTTAGAAAATGAAGGAATGAAGCACACCAAATGATTCCTCCTGGAGCATTTGCTACAGCTCATCCAGAATCCGAGGTATTGGTCGTTACGCAATGGCACACTGAAGCATGTCCCAAACATGCTCTGGGATCAATCTCGCAAAAGATCGTAGGCCTAATTTTGCATGTAAAGAACGCACAGTACAAACAATACATTTTGACGTACAATAGAAGCTTTGCATACATGAAATTTGAAAACTTTGATAAATATTGTTGCTAATCGAAAAGAACCAATTTACAAACACTGCATGTATCACGTTTAGATGTTGAACTTTATGATGCTTTCATATTCCACCATACCATTGGTTGATTCGCTTCAATACAATAGTAGTTTCTTTTGAACGTGCGTGTGTTAGGGCCTCGACGAGTCCAAAATATTGACTCGAGTACTCGAGGGTCAAACTCGACCCGGACCCGAGTACCCAACATTTACACTAGACAATGATGAGATAAAGAAATAAAGTAGAATAGCATTATGCATCTTAATTCTAGCGCTGAACATTGATGTCAAATCATGCCATTGTATTGCATTTACAAAACGGTTGATACGTTCAGTATTGTGATGGAAGGACGGCCAGATTAAAAAGAGAAACTAGCGCATGATCGTATAATTATTGTGCAACTTATATCGTTGATTATCTACTGCTGAAAGTATTGTCCTGCATTGTCCATTGTATTATAATTGATCATTATATTCCACATTGTACGGGTACTAAGAGTCCTGTGAACAGATTAGTCTTGGTAGACTCGACTCGTGCGCGAGTACTCGTGGAGACAACAGTGTATAGATCAGTTTCTAAATGGGTAAACAATCGGTTGGAGGATTTCATCTTTCCATTCCGTATGACGTGGATGAACTTGCAGGCCATTCCATACGCTTCCCTTTCTAGATATTGATATTCCCTAACGATACGAGCACGATATGGATATATGCGTTATCGTTCACGGAAATAAAGCCAGGACCAACTGCACCACAATATGGGTTGAGGGATTTTCTTTTCAGAGATCCATTCCAGTAGACGTGGAGGTGTGTACGTTCCATTGTACTTATCCCGGGTCTGTACCCACCTCCATACGGTATCTGTCATGTTCCAAGATAGGGTACAAATCTCACCAGACATTCTACATAATCTAGCCCTTCCATCTGTGAAAGCCAGACAAAAATAAGTGGAACGTAACCCAGTGGTAAAGTTCAACCGATGTGTGGTCAGTCTAGGAACCCATTGGGCCATTACTCACCCCAACCAGTTCTCCACAACTCCACATGGTACTATGCTGTCTGAATGCTACTAATTGGAAAGGGTAAATCATTGCACTGTAGAAGCAGAATTCCGGTCATCTCCTAAAGCACGTCGAACAGCATATAAAAATGTGTTAAATAAAATATTGCTTCCTACATATAAAAGTAACCTTTCTGCCAACTGGAAGAGTTTGATCTCCCATTCTCAAGATTCAGTGTCAATACTTGGTCTTCGAACAAACATATTTTCCATCTTAATTTGGTCATTTGTTTATACTTTTTTTTCAAACTACAAAAAAACCCACACCCAAAAACATTCTGATAAATTTCATGGCCAAACAATTTTTGTCATTGTTATACAGAATGGGTCTTAGCCCAGTGGTATAGCGCTCACTTGATGCGCGGTCGGTTTTGGATCGATCCCCCGTCAGTGAGCCCATTGCACTATTTCTTGCTCCATCCAGTGCACCACGACTGGTACACCAAAGGCCGTGGTATGTGCTATCCTGTCTATGGGATGGTGCATATAAAAGATCCCTTGCTACTAATCGAAGAGTAGCCCATAAAGTGGTGACAGCAGGTTTCCTCTCAATATCTGTGTGGTCCTTAACCATGTCTGACACCATATAACCCTAAATAAAATGTGTAGAGTATGTCTTTAAATAAAACATTTCCTTCCCTTATTTAACAATTCAACTGATTTATTTTTCTTGACATTCTTTAATTATGATACCGATTGGTATCAACAAAATCTTTTAGAAATTAATTTACATTGTACAAGTTTACATTAACTCTCAACAGACTGGTTTCTGTACAATTTCCAAAGCAAGACCAAGAAAACATACACTGAACAGAATCTTCAGCAAACCAAACACCTTATGAGTAAAGCCGCACCCCCCCCCCCCAAAAAAAAAACCCCACCGAATCACACACAAGACAAACAAACAGTAAGTATTCATTATTTTTATTTTTTGCACGAGCCAGTAACTGTACAATAAGTACTAGCTACCAAAAAAAAGAAGTAATAAGTTACAATCAAATTTTGTTTTCGGTACGTACAAATTTGAGATGATGAATAATGTGCGATCATCACAGACATCTGGTAACTAGTCATCAATGCCAACAATTATGGCAACCAAACTCCCCATAATCCCTTGGCAATGTGGGGTCCCATCAAAACATGTCACAATTTGGTCTACCTTTTTTAATACTGGTTCTACAATACACATCCTTTCATCCTGCATGCCAACCTTTTTCATTTGTTGTAATATCTGTAAACTGACCTAAAACAAAAGCATGTTCCAATAAAGATATGTTCATATTTACAAGTGGCAGATGAAATGAACAACATATACACAATATTAGAATCTTTACACAACGTTGAGCATACTAAATACAGTATAGTACTTTTCAAAACATAACTTAACATTCCCCAACCGAGATCATTTTCTAGCTAACTAAAAATATATATATATATATATTTTTATATAATATAAACATCAAATATTGCGTTTGATAAAATTTGGTTTGCCAATTTCAAAACATGTAGAAAAACATGTCTTCTTCTTTGTACACAAGTTTTAAATTGTATTGATGCACCAGCATGTACACTGTTCAAACAAAGTGAGGAATATTTACAAAATGACTGCATGTTTGTTGTTTTTCTCTACTAACACATGTACAAACATTATTACCTGTGACAACAAATTCAATATTTCACATTAATCTCAAAACTTCTTGTGTAAACTGCAAAATACATACATGTACCAGTATAGACATTTTCAGACTAGGAAGATGGCGATTTGTATACAACATACTGGATCATCAATGCTGCCAGAACAATACTGCATTCCCAACAGTTTTCAGTTGTTTAGTTTCCCCTATTACAATTGAATAATCACACGATAAAATGAACCATGACAGTCAATGTATGTTGCTTTTCCTGGTTTTCTTTATTTGGATGTCATGGTTGAAGAAAATGCAATGATATCAGATCATATGTACATAAAAAATTTCCCAATATTGAAAAACATCACGATTTCATAAAAAATATAAACATCTTTTGATCTAATTTAATTATGTAATCTGCTTTTGTCAAATGAGAAATCTGGAAGATCATAATTTGCTCAGTTTCAACAATAACACTAATAATGAATAATCTAATTTGTGCCCTTTACACTGGCCCACAAGATTAATTTACTGACAACTCTATCTGCAAAGCTGAAAATCAGGCAACACTTCTATCCTGCTGATTTAATTAGGGTCACAGACAGGAATCGTATTACAACACAAATGACTGCTAGGAAACACAACTAAGGATGCATTCTATAAGTTGCCAGTTTTTCACCATGGAAGATTGGCAACAAAATTTCTTAATTCAATAATGGTTAACAAACATAAGTATTAGCAGATTTTTTACATAATTGTTTGAGAAATGATAATTTTTTGAAGGTTCCAGAAAAGAAAAAAAACATTTCAAGGCAGGCCTCTCTTTTTGATATGACTGAATGAAAATGAAGCTTGTAGGTCACATGGTCATGTTTTAAAAAATACTGGTTGTTTTATATGGTGATCATGTCAAGTAAGGAGTGCCCTATAACAAATCCCTGAATATAAAAATAGTACACGACTTGGTACTCGATCATAATCATTATTAATGCAATCTGGAATTATTATCCAATCGTCCAGAAACACACAGATTAGTTCAACCGTAAACTTTTGCACATCACTGAAATGACATAATGTATCAGTTATGTACCAACCTTTAATAATGTACTAGTACAGTATATGTTAAAAAAAATATTCCCACAAGAAATTGATACATATTTGATAAGCATGAACTGTCCCGTATTTAAAAGGACTTAATTGTTTTGTATTATATATGTTTGGTAACATACACACCCCTCACAATTTAAAAAAAGATTATCCCTTTTTGTAACTGTCATATCCAGTAATAATATATACTGCATTTACTACTTAAAGAGGGGTGGGGGTGGTAAAACATTTCTGGCATATTTTAATTTTAATAATTTCCAACCCTAAAGTGTTAATTTTTTTTATACCTTTACTGTTGATTGGTTACCCTTGAAATTTTTGACAAGAATCACGATCAAAGAGATAGAGATTGAATGATAGCTAATTTTTGTCAAAAGGAAATGTTCATTCTGAGAAAGCTCAAATAAGCAAAATAAAACTTCCGTCGTCTCTTTACCCTTTTCCTTGCAATAAATTTAATCCATTTTCTTACATAATTTCTGGTTGGTGGGATTTGCAAACTGTAGTGTTGCCAATATGCGACTGACTGATTATGAAGACAATTTAACTACATTAAATATTTTCTGGTAACGTAAAACACTTCATGGTTTTCCCCGATTCTGACTACAGTCTGTAGGTGCAAGGTGACGATTTACAACAGAAAAATACCCTTGCTTAATAAAATGAAAATTTAATAAAAATGGAAATTATTCTTCATGGACATGTATAATTATTCCATGATGCAGGTGCCAGTGAATTTTTTGCAATAAACAATGTTTTATCTAAAAAAGATAAAACATTCACTATATAAAATTATGATAGTTATAAATGTATTCTGACCAAACATTTATTATTTAGAAATAATTTTTATGAGTATAGTTTAAGAAGTAATTTAAAATGTTCAATTCTCAAATTCATTAGGTTTTTGGTGGGGTTTTTTTAAAGATTACATACAACATATTTTATAGTAATAATATGGTATGTTTATGTTACAAACACAAATATCTAAAATGTGCAGATACACACCATACCCCCATTATTTGGTTATGTCATTTTTCATATACGAGGATAAATAAAATGAAACAGGTAGAAATAAAATAACATAACACTGATGTTTAGAAGGTAGCATAAATAAATACATTAAGCTTCAAAGACCAACGAATGAGCTGTTTCAACAGCTAACTTAAGTACACAATACATGAAGATGTTTTGTACACTGAAAATAGTATTAAATCAAGTAACTAAGCAGTACCCTCAGAATATTACTTGTAGAAAAACAAACACAAAAACTGCTCCCAGCGCAGTTGAGATTGTTATACACAAATACAAATATGTTATTAACAATTTATTGCCTTATTTCAAACTGGTTTTGTCAACTCTTACAAACAAATCTATGCCATTTACATGATTCTAACAGCTAAGACTATACAGAAAAGATATAATTTAAGATTTAAATATCAACAAGAGCCCAGCAGGGCTTGATACTCTGCTAAGAATCCATTAAGGAACAAACACAAAGTGACATTGCAGCCATCGATCCTTGGCATTGTGTTGTGTGTGTTAACCAATCAGAGACCATCTTATATTTCAAATTTATTCAAATATTTAAAAACAAATATCACTAGCGGAGGACCTGGTACAGAAATACCAGTATGAAATGTGGTAGAAAATATATTTGTTGTTTTAATAATACGAGTTAATCAGAATACCTCCAGGTAATGAATAAAAACATGTTGGTCACATTTCATTAAACTCTGTTCAATCAATGACAAGAGGAAAAATGTCAGAGCTTGGCTAACAAGAGATGACCAACTTCAGTAAAGTGGTGAAACGTGCTGGAAAGTTCTTCTGATTAATAAGCCAGGTGTCAGTGCTATTAAAGAAACAGATTAAAATCTTGTTTTGCATAATGCTAATTATTTTTAATTGGCAATGCTTTAACCTAGTATAAGGAGGGATGTGATTTTTTTTTTATATAACTTTTCATCAGATTTCACGGATTTTTGCTTAAAATAAATTTTCACAAAATAGATTGAAATTGATCTGAAATGCTACCAAGGTTTGTTTGACGATTCGGAGAAAGAAGATATGATTGGAAAAAACTTTCCTTTAATGTAAAGTAATGAGTGAAAAGTAGGTTGCAGTGACCTACCTAGTTATAGTATGTGACACACTGTCATCCCCAAGTTGTACATGCATGCAGAGTTTGACGATCCTGTATGAATTGGTAAGAAAGATGTGCTCCGGAGAAAAAAAGGTTTACTGACGGACGGACATAATAGGACAGGCTTATAAAAAATGCTTTATTTTAAGTAGTGAATACGATTTGGCTTTAAGGTCATTTCAGCTTTTATTTGTAAATGGGCATCACATCCCTGACTAGGTGAAAATATAATATAAACATATTCAATCAGGCAAGTCTAAGACATGTTTAAAAAACCCAGCTCCAAGATACTACATCTGTTATATATTTCTAAATTTTGCTGTTTCAATTCTAATCTTTTAACAGCATCGCACAATTTCTTTCTCCCATATCTGTATTTCTATCTAAAATGGCAACAATACAAATGCATGTGCTTACTCAGGGTTTGTTTGAGCTGCCATTAGTCAAATCAGCAAATGTGATTTAAAGCTGAATTTAGCTGATACCAATTTTTTTTATAACCATTTCGTTTAAAAGTCAATTTGTAGGTGTATAACTATTTAGAAAAACAATTCTGTTTAGCTGAATATTACTTGAATTTGGCTGCAGATTTTCTGATCAAATTGCTATTAATTTTTGGCGTTCAGCTTAAACATTACTTCCTATATAAATAAACATAAAGGTAACTCTTTTTAAGCCATTTATTATTATTTTGCTCAAATGACTAAATAATATCTTATATTTAAAACAAATTGAATGAAATGAGTAGGTAAACAAATTAATGTATGTTTGCAGAGGTGTTACACCTATTTAAAAACTAATTACATATCTATTGAAAATTATTTTATGCAAAATAGCTGAAATCAAATAAAAAGCCGAAAAGAACCATTTTTAACTCTTCACTCATCAAATATAAACTATAGCACTGACAGCTGGCTTCACACAACAATATACACTAAAAACAGATTTACTTAGAAAATTTGTTTCTAATTTTCATTATTATTCATACGGTAAGTTGAATAAGACTAATGGAATTTATTGCATGTACATGAATTGTTCAATATTGGTATTGAAAATTGTTTATTGTCATGCAAACTTGAGACCCTGTTCTGTCAATGAAATATTTTGAAGGGTTAAATACCTGAAAGACTTATTCACTTCTTTTTTTTTAAACTTAATTATTTGTGGTACCTATCCCACCAAACAAAATTACTGTAACAAACAGTGTATGATTACCCAATTATTACGTATCAAAATATCTACTTGCAGCACAAGTCTGTAGCCAACCAATGATATCTGTGCACTATTTTTCAAAATCAGAAGCAATTATTTCTAAAAATATCTTTTAAAAAGACTTTTTAAATCAATATTTTTTTTTTTTTTAATAATTTTTTTTAAACTAGTTATGAAACATATTGTAAATGCTATTCATTGTTTCCAGTAACGGTTCAACCACTTCACAAATATTGATGACCATTATGAATTCAGAATTAACACATTAAAAAATCTTCTGAAAACCCTTATTTTACAATTAAGTTACAATATTTACCTATTACGAGACAAAATGAACATCAAATTCTTGCAACATTCAGGTAATTAGTATCTTAATTCAATGTTACACTGTTCCTATTCAACCTGGCCGATAAAAGTAACTGTTGTAATTATCTGAATAGTTATTATGAAAATAATCAGATCCCAACTGATACGGTAAACTGTCAATAATAAACCAGGAGTAATGTCCCTTTAATCATCCATCAACTTTTTCTTTTGTGACTTTTAGAAGCCCACAGATCATACTTTAACATGATTAAAAGTCACCAATATGTAAAGGAACATGTAATGTCCATACTTAAAGAAAGCTGTACAATTGTAGCTTCAGTCTCCCAACATGCAGCAATACTATATCAGTCTTTGATATGAGCCAAATCAAGGCAAGCTGACGATTTGACCTTAATTTTTATGGTCTATAGGATAAAGATAATAATTAATGATGTCGGATATCTGCTTTATCCTGTTCAGGCTGAATGAGAAATTCCCCATTCTTACATTCACAGGATAAAGCCAATATCCAATGTCATTAACTAGTTATTCTCTATGAAACATGTGGTGTTTTAACAAACTTTTATCACCAGTCTTTATATCAGTCAGGAATATTTGTGGAGAAATTGTAAGATATCATATTACACAGCCAATTGAATATCCCATCTGTGCCCCTTTTAAGACAAATAGCTACTGCCAGTAGGAGCACTTTATACCAACACTACTATAAAATGGTTTTGGAAGGTCGATCGGCCAATACTGGTTAAAAATATATAACATCAATTAAGACGTGTGATTAAAATCAATCCTTATTTCTCAGGTTTCTAGAAAGTACATGGGCCACCAGGATATCAACACTTCATCAGGCATACCTAAAAACTGACCTCTTAGTGACTCTTGTCAACAGAATTTCACTTACTTTTTCCAGACATTTTGTGATTTTTTATTTACCTTCCCCATAAATTATAAATAAAAATGAGTAATCATTTCACAGATGAAAACGTCGGATATGACAAAACAAAATGTTATTTTCCAACTAAAGAAGAGGTACAAACAAACGATGTACCAATTTGCAAATTATCACAAATAGAAATGAACATACCAGAGGGCCTCGTAAGTTGAATAAGTTGTGCCCAATCCCTTTGTATATTATATGCAATAAAATATGTTTCAGACAGAAATTAACAGCTGAAAAAGTATAGATATTTGAGTGGTCCAGTTTGATGAATTCTTGAATCAGTGTTCCCTTAAAAAATATACAGGTATAACATTATTATTTGGTGACATCACACAATTTGATGTCAGTCAGCTGCAAATATTAGGCCCTACTAAAATCATTATTAAAAATAGAGAATTAGTTTTATTACATACAAAGAAACAAAAGGGAGAAGAAAAAAAAAGGATTAAAAAACCCTCGGAATTGTGATAGTGTTGTCATATTTAATCTACATTTCTCGGACACCTGAATGTTTTATTTTTAAAATAACATCTGTTTGTGTCATAGCTATTAACAAAATACAATGTACCTAACCCATAGTTTTACGTAATATGGTTTTTAACAATTCAGTGCACATCTTTAGAAGTATAAAAATAAAAATTTAATATTGGTTGGCTTATTGCTTTATAAGAATACTATTGAGATTCACCATGTAAACGGAGGATAATGAATATAACATGATTAAAAAAACCTCTATGGTTCTGTATCTCCATATGACATCATGAGTGGAGATGGGGAACACAGTAAGAGACTTAGCTGTTATCTCTGGGACAAAAATAAAATTCTGCCAAAAGAAAAGAAAAAAAAGAAAGAAAAAACAATTTGTGCATTCAATTGGGTTCCAATATTTAAAGCTGCCAGTAAGTTGTTTCCCTTCCAACAATGTTATAAATAGATCACAGTCTTCGCATCCAGCGTGTGATGGTCTCGTAACTTCTTCACACAAAGGCGTTCAATGCATGGTACATCTGCATGAGGACAACAACATGAACTGGAAGGCAAGATCGACGATCGTTCATGGCTGGGTCAAATGTCAGCCACGACAGTGCATTGTAGTGTTCAAGAACAAACCTGAAAATACAAAATAAACACCTGTGTAAAACATAGAAAGCGAGTGCATTTTCTAATAGGGACCTTGGGACCTGATTTCAGTACAGCCTTCTATCTGAAATTCATCAAATCAAGAGGAAGGGACACTTGGGTTTGTGTTTATAAAACTTTGAAGTCCGGACTCAAGGCCTTAATACAGTCTCACTCATACTAAACCTCAGAAACTTTTCAGAATAATAATTTCATCATATATGTCTTGTTCTACATACCAACACACAAACTTTTTAAAGTTTAAAATATCATTTACAAGGCTGTAATGGGTTACGAAGAATAAAATATTGTAATGTTCCAAAGATCAATCGCAAATTACTAGTGGCTAAATATTAAAACGGTATTCTAAAAGATTTATTTTAAAACATTTTAAGCACTAGCCCATTAGACTAATTGGTTACCATTTATCATTGGCTTGAACTGAAAGAGCACTATCAGGCGTCATGCTAGCAGATTTATAAAACTCTGCTTTCTTTTACCAGTTCTCACCTGAGTACTTCACAAGTTAGGTGTGAATCCAGGGCATGGCTGTTGCGGCCTTGGTTATGAGGAAGGAATTCGTCTATACTGGATGATGTATGAATGTGAAGGGCAGACTGAAAAATAAAACAATTATTGTTCTAAAAAAATGACTCATCAATATTAATTAATGGCTGCAAAGTAAAACTACTTATTATACTTTCAATAAAAGAAAACCGTGGCATTTGAGACTAGAAACTTTTTTATAATAAAAAATAATAAAAAACCAAAACAAATTTGGTCATATGATGAACAAGAAAGGAAAATTTTACCCATGACGTTTTGGGTCCATTATATGGTAACGTCAACACTTCGTCTATTAGGAACAGAAAACACATTGAGATCATACAGGCTACTTCTTACCAAATAGCACTAAAATATGTTTTAGTCTGGACTTTCCCAGAGACAAATTTAAAAATTAGTTTGTTCAGTAACACCACTCAAGCACATTGCTTGAATAATCATTGGCTATTTCCAGAGGCAGGACGTCAAATACCAGTCTTCTCTTCTTCTTTTTCTTCTAAATCTTCTTCCTTCTGATTCTCTTCCCTCGTATTCACTATTTTCTTTGTTCTCGTTTAAATCTCGGATCATAAAAATATATAGTTACATTATAGATCACTGTCCATGTCCAACTGTATGCATGTGTTGAATTTTAGTCTGAATCAGTTTCTGTTAGTTCTGTTATTGTTAACATATTTTGTTGTTGCTTAGAACATGGATATATATGCAAAGCAGTGATTTGGGACTCCCAACGTCGACACTGCTATATGATCTGTAACAATAAATATTTAGTTATAATAGCAAGAGATTTTTTTATCTGCTCCATCTCACAGACAAGGTACCAGTCGTGGTGCACTGGCTGGAACGAGAAATAGCCTAATAGGCCCACCGACGGGGATCGATGCCAGACCGACTGTGCATCAAGCAGGCACTTTACCACTGGGCTATGTCCCACCCCCACACCCACAACGAAAACAAACAATAACTGACAGGCAAAGAATACACAATAACTGTCAAGACAGGAAACAAGAGAACACAGTATTCTTACCTTGAAGACACTGGGACACATGTGTTCCCGTTCTGGACATGAAGACCAAAACCACTTTGGTAGTGGCCCTAACCGTGCAGTGGACACGTAATAGCCCATCGCCAGCGGCTGCTGCATCAGTTTGACGTCATTCTGAGGATCATTCATGGCACTTCCTCCCATCTGTAATAACGTTAGCTTGAATAAATACTTTGCTTAGAGAACATAGAGAAAACCGTGGAAAATATATATAGCCAAAATGTAACAGATTTTACATGCAATCGTGAAAAAAGAAGACCCCCCCCCCAACAGTTAAATGAAAATCACATTATACATGAGCAATTTGAGGGTGGGGAGAGATAACTGTTATGGTTTTAAAATACTGTTCACATTTTATATTAAATATCTTCCTAAGAAAAGTTGTTATATATACACTTGTGGCTAAAGTTGTGATTTTCAAGCAACAGATATTTGTTTGACATTCTTTTCCTAGCCATGGTAAATACAGTAACGGTGCTAACAATAATGTCAAACAACCAAACCAGGTTTTGTGATGTAGCATCACATAATTTTGATATACACTCGTCTTCAACTGGTTCCTGTCATAAGCAGAAGATTCCCAAAACCCAATAAAAATTATGTTTTCAAAATTGTCATATTATGTTATAATTATGAATATCATGTACATGAAAACGTTCCTGGACCACAAAGCAGAAATTAAAATAAATTGCAATGCTTGTTAACTTACAGCTGACTGTCCATCAAGTTTCGACGAGTTTTGTAAACCTCTGTCATAGTTCAAAGGTGAACCCGGTGGTGAATTGCCACCAGGTGGGGATGTGTTAAATGCATCGTCAAAGACCAGGTCACTTAAAAAGTCCATGCCATGGTCCATTTGTCCAAGTTCATCATTTCCAATGCCGTTTAGCATATCATCTAACTCCAAATGACTATTTCCAAGATCAAGCTGCGCTTCTGGGTTCAAGGGGTGACTATTGGCCTGTGAACAATGAAGAGCAAATATGATTATTTGAGCTTTTGTATACAGTGTATATAGTGATGTTTAAAATATAGCCACACATGCAAACAGTGTCCAATAAAATTACTGTAAATATTTAAAGCGACTGGCCCTAGGTTTTGGGGTCCATACATTTTCTACTGTACATATAAAAAGCTTATGCCACTACCACAAACAGCAGGACAACTAGCAACACACTGAATTTGCCAGAATAGATCATTTAGGCAAGAAATTGTAAGTATGTGTAATTTTAATAGTTAAAAAAACCAACCCTCTATAATAGTTTGAAATATTTAACACTGCCTAATAACCAGGGCTGGTCTCTTTAAGAAATTGGGAGTACACGACACTGAAAGTTAACAGTCGGTGAGAATAGATTTTGTTTATAAATACGAATACTTTAAATGATCCATTCACTGGATTATACATCATGTTTCTTACACACCCATTGGTGGGAACATCATTCGTTATTTTTGATACCACATACCAACAGCACATATACGTGTGATAACCATTTAACTTTCTGACTACAGCAGGCGAGATATCTCGCCCGACGTCATACCAGTCAACATACTGTACACTGTATACAGTGCATTCCCCAATTCATATTTCCCACCGTTTTGCACACGACATTTACCGGAAACGTTTTTTTCTGAACAGGAAAAAGTTTAGTTTACAACATGCTAGCTTTTGTTTGTTGTTTTTCAGTGGAGTTTTGAGGGTTTGTTTTTTGGTTTTCGGCAAGTATTTTCGCTTGACAACAATGGCAGCATGTCACGATCATTTTCAGGGATCTATAGCTGATTGTGATAGCTAATTTGATAATAAACTTGATCGATTTACCAAGAACGAAAATCATCAAATACTGCAATGTGAATCGTATAACTACTGTTATTGGGAATAATGGACATAAATACTGGACAGCTGGCCACAAATACCCGTAGCAAACGTGACTTTTTCTCTCCTAATATTAATCACCATTAACTGATCTAAAATATCATAAAAATACAAAAAGCAACAAAAATAGTACTTACCGATTCATATATGAACTTTATTTTATGTATTTATAAAACATTTAAGTGAATATGTCAGTAAAAATTATAAACTTGTACCCACTCAACGTGGTTTTTGTCAAAAATTAATTCAGTAGTCTAAAGGTTAAAGACATACGACTGGTTACGATGACTGACAACAAAACATCCTCTTTGCAAGTCTTTTAGCATTGCACTGCAAGATTGCTAAGTTGCGAGAGGTTAGTGAATTAGGCTGCAGGTCACCACTGCCTACTATTCAATGAAAAAACCCCAATCAAAATCGATTACTCCAAAACTGATTTGTCTGTTACACATGAGTTAACTACAAGCACTAGAAGCGTAAATAGATTTTAGCTGAAATCCTCTAAAGCAGGCAACCTAGGGACCAATTAAATTGTCCGGTTTAGAGAGGTTAACTTCTGTACAGATTATTAAAAAGGGACCATGAAAGACGTCCTGTTTCGAAGAAATTCCGGTTTACAAAGGGTCCAGTTTTCAGAGGTTTCACGGAATAGAATACTACAACCGTGTCCATTAGATACCATTTACCTTACATTTCACTGTATAAAAATGTATCCAACTCGCTTTCAGTCGTTAGATACATTTTAAAATAACTTGTTTTAAGAAAAATCTAACCGACACGAATGTAATAATCTCTATGTATGAGCTGGACTATAAAACACTACCAAAGAGTTCTCGTTTAAGTCAACTGGCATACCTGGGCTGTGGCCGAAGTGGGGAACACAAGGATGTGACTGGCAGAGGCATCACGCGGCGTCTGCAGAGGACAGTTGCTGCTGGGTTTCTCCTCGGGCTTGTAGACGTCCGACATGACCATCAGACTGGAGTGCGGCTCCATGGACACGAGACATGCGCTCAGAACACAGGGAACGTCACTGTTGTTGAATTTACACTGGCTGCACTGCTCTCTGATACTGTTGCTCGTGTGCTGTAAGTTCTTTTTACTCAACAGGCCAGACCAGGCCTTCAGTTCACCGTGACCTAACCGGCCAAACCGGCCAATCACAAGTCGGGCAGGCATTGTTGACATGGACACGATCCCCACTATGTAGTCCCAGAGTTTCTGGAGGCCAATTTTTCTGGCTGAAGCCTTTTTTCTTCTACTCCTGTAAGAAATTATTTATATTTGTGTTATATATCACATCTGCATGCTTAAAAAAATTGGACACAAATTTCACTTACTTGATATGCAATTGAAGAGTCTTACTTTTATCATGTAATTACTGTGACAAATGGTAGCCCTAAAAATTATGGTTATACATCAGTTTACTTCCTCTAACATTATATGTATGTGTGAATGTGCTAGTGTGTGCATGTTACACGTGCATGTGTAAATAAGTTTGTTTCAAAAAATATTGCAAAGACTGCAAATGAATTGTTAGTATAATCTTGAATTATTTGTATAATCTTGTCTTAGGAACATCACATCCAGGCGTTCAGTGGGTCCAAACCTAAGCCCCTTCCCAAAAGAAATTGGACCTAAAAATTCCTAATTTCAGACCGAAATATGTGTGTTTTTATCAATTAATTTAATAGCGGTGTACTACATCATTCAGTAGCCTGAAAAAAATATCCCAAGTATGATTTACTGGTATTAATTTTCCCCATCATACACGTCACCATGTCAAAATATCCTTGATAAATCCCTGCTAATATTACACAATCTGTGTCTCATTACCTGTTTGGGATCTCGATATTTATGACGCAGGTCTCCATCATTTCCCCGCCGGTGTCGGTGCACGTGGCCAGCAGCCAGCGCTGGTCCTCGGACAGGCAGTACATGCAGAACAGAACCTGCGTCTTCTCAGTCTTCTCACTGCAGAACTCGGCCAGCTGCGCCTGCTTGTCTTTCAGTGGTGCCAGGATAAACGGTGGACTGTACAGCTTCACAAACCCGGCACCGTCAGCCTGACAGGGACGGAAAACAGACAATGCATCATTTAACGAAAATTTTGTGGCATTAAATATAGTTATGATTAATCTATTTATAAAAATAAATAAAAAATGTAATAAAAAAGAAGAGACCGAAAAAAAGAAGAAATGATATGATAATGTATGAGAATATTTACAGATGCAACTACAACTAAGCCCACAGCTAAAAGCTGATAAGTAACGGCAGGTATGTGGCACAGATAGCCACAACAGACAAGCACCTGTCCCAGTTGGAGAGACAAGGACTGGAATGTGGAGGTGGACAGCGAAAAAAGTTGAAAGATAGGAAGAGTTGCCAGATAGGCAAGAAATGAGAATATAAAGGAGTAAAAGAAAGAGGGCAGTAGGATAAAAAAATAAAATTAAATTAAAAAATTAAAAAAAGAAAGAAATGATATGTATGAGAATATTCACAGATGCAACTAGGACAAATTGTTAATCAGCCAGAGCCTGTAAATTTTACCGATAGACAAAGAATAATTTTACCGAAATCTCAGTTATTACTAATGTTTTAATAACTAAAGAAGAGTAAACTAAAAGCAGGGCTATTTTTTTTTTTGTTACCTTTTTTTTTTTTTTATTACTGTGAACAGGTTTAGGTTGAGAATATACTGAAAACAAACCTGTTTCTTTTTGAGGAACATCTCTGCCTCGGCAGCTGGTCCGAAGCCTGTGAGTGAACGCCCCATGATAGTGTGTGTGAGATTCCAGCGACAGGTGGTAAACACGGAAAACGCCACTGACTTCAGTGTCTGGAACTGGGTGCTACTTTCCTTATGGTTCAGTATAGTCTTTAAAGGCACAACCTGAAGAAACAAAACAAATCTTGTTTTGTTTTTTAAATATAATTTCAGCATATTGTTCAATTATTAGTTATTTCATGTTAAAAAAAAATTGTTATATGAGCTATGACATGAAACAAATCATTGTCTTGAAGTCTGTTGTGTGGTTCTGTTTTGTCCGACATATGACTTCCGACTTCTCACTACTGCCAATAACTTGGTGAGTTAAAAAAATTCATCTATTTCATTGGCAAGATTACAGCCTTATAATAAAAGCTGACATGATCTATCCGGTTAATTAAGGCTGAAGTCATCTATTAAATTAAAAGCACAAAACTTCATGTCATGCTTAAATAATAAGTCATTTTAGCTTCAATCTTTGTCATAAAACCCTGTAGAGCCAACAAATCACATATGATAAGTTAGTACGACTAATCATATATATAATGAGTACGTCGCTTCTGTAATCAAGTATAATTTTATTGCACACACCTGTAGAAACATATTGTTTTGAAGATGCTCCGGGAGATACTGCACCATCTGCTGGTAGCAGCGACACAGTCCTATCATAGCTAACCGGCTCAGCTCGTCCCACTCTTGGTTGTACGTGAATGGGTCAATCAGGTAAACCACAACTGCCGGGCATTCATCGCTGTCTTCGTTGTCTAGGTCATGAGTTGTTCCGTCCTTACCAGCACCAGTGCCATCGGGCTGAACACCATCTGATCATAAAGAAAGAAATTATTACTCAAGTCCAAAATGGGTATAATACAAGTTTACACCATCTAATCATAAATATATAAAAGTCAGAAACAAGTCCTAAATGGGCATATCTGCTTAATACGTCTTAACACCATTTGATTATGTCCAAAGTGAAAATATCTGCTCAATAAATTTTAGCACCATGTAACCATAGACAAATAAATTAAACAAGTCCAGAAAAACTGTTACAATTGATAAAATCATCTCCTTTAACATCTGGGTTTCATCTAACTGTGATTGAACAAAATATTATAATTTTAAAACTTGTACCATTTCAGAAATACAGATAAGAAATAAAATTATAATAAGATGTTTCACATTTATTGTGTACCAAGCAAAAACCATGGCGTAGATCATGTCTGTTGTCGACTTTAGTTGTACTGCTTTATCATGCAAACACTATATACACTGGCAAGGTATGATGAATGGATAAATTTCTCTGTTTCAAAATATTTTATTCAGTAATAAGCAAAACTACATTACAGGGCTCGAACTTATGACAACAATTGCCATTTTTGAGATAAAAATCACTGCTGGTCAGGAGTATCACTGACAGCAGTTTAGTGCCACTGGATTAAAATGACTGCTATGAGTAAAAACTCAATGACAGCAAAATGAATATATCTGGCATATATTATCTGCCAATATTTAACATTTGTACATCTGAAATATGTCTAAACACAACAAATTAACCTTTCAATCACATTCAATTGCTGCAAAAGTTACTTTTAAAAAAAACATTTGCCATAAGCAGGCTCAAAATTGCCATTGGTGGGCCATTTCAAAAATTACAACAAAAAAAAATTCAATGCTGTAGGTAACAAATTCTTAAGTTCAAGGCCTGTATTAGTTCACAAATGAGTTACTGATTAATCATACAAAATCTGTGTAGAAAACAATCTGGAATAATAAGGTTTTCCTGAAAGAAGTCAACCTACTTTTATTGTCTTCTCCAGACATAGCACTAGTGTTGTCTGGTGTGGCAGGTTTTGCTGGCTCCGGCGTCTTGAATGGCATTTTTGGATGTTGCGACTCAAACAATGTTTTATCCAATGTCTGCCGGGCAAGAAATGGACCTGCATGAATAAAAATTAAAATTCATAAACTACCCTAAAAAATCATATTCAAATGAAAAAAAAAATCAATTTTAAAAACATAAACTTGAAAAATCAATTTATAAGAATTCAAATCATGAACAATTTCCATGAAGTTGAGACAAAAAAATTCAGGATTTAAAAGAAACAATGTCATTTTAGTGTCTATCAACCACTTTAGATCACAAAAATTGTTGGTTTAAGTCTAACAAGCAATTAATTACACTCACCTAATCTGTAGCGGCAAACCTGAGCATACAACTTCAATTTGGCTGCAAAAGCTGATTCACCTGCAATAAAATTACACAATTAACATAATGTGGTACAAGGACAGGTAGTTTATTTTTAATATTAATAACAGCAGGCATAAAAATTTTAAATAAATAGACTATTTCGTTGTGCACAAAATGTGTCAAAGTAAAATCTAACTCATTGGTCATGTTATAAGACAAAGTAGTTATGATAAAATATTAAAAAAGTTATCAAGGCAAAATTGAACAAAGTGGTAAAATATAACTAATCAGTAAAAAAGATCATCACAATAAAAACCCAAGTTATCATGGTAGGTAAAGTTTGTTTTGTTTAACGACACCACTAGAGCATATTGATATATTAATCATCGGCTATTGGATGTCAAACATTTGAAAATTTGACTCGTAGTCAATACAGGAAACCCGCTACATTTTCTTAATTTAGCAAATGATCTTTTATATGCACTTTCCCACAGACAAGAAAGCACATACCACGGCCTTTGACCAGTTGTGGTGCACTGGTTGGAACGAGAGATAACTCAATCAGTTGAACGGATCCACTGTGGTGGTTCGATCCAGCGATACAAAGCACCTCACGCTAGCACTCAACCGACCGAGCTAAATCCTGCACCTATCACGGTAGGAGTAGGTATAAAAGACCTATTTTCAACATAGCACAAACAATCTTACCTATCTGTTTAAACCAGTCGTCAACTTGCTCCACGGCAACTCTCTGCTCAGCACTTTTGCCGACTCTCATAATTCCATCACGTAGCACTTTAGAGATAGGGCAGTGTCGACCAAGGCGACACAGTTCATACACAGTACTTAATTCTTTGAAAAAACTTATCACATTGGAGAGAATAAAATCATTGTCTGGTGCTACAACCACGTATGCCACATCACGTTGCCGACCAAACGGTTCCAAAAACTGTTTATCCTGCAAAAAGAAACATTAAAAAAAATAAACATTTTAAACAATATGAATCGAGAATGAAGAATTTTTTTTATTAAAGTTCAGTAGTAAATATAAATCAGATCATTTTTTTTTTTTTTTTTTAAAACAGGACTCATTAAAACTAAATTATTCACTGTTAATGCCACTCTTAACAACTATAAACCCATGTTAATGAGATGCCATAACTTTATCTAGTCCTTCCCAGCAATGAACATTCTTTTCTTACATTTGTGTTTTTAGGTAATTTCCCAAATATTTTTACTTTTCTTCTGATGTCAAATCAAATTGAAATTATTTACAAATTTACAATGTTCATGGTGCTGGGAAGGACAATAGTCATAATAGTGTAAAGAATGTCGTCAAATTTAATACTGCTTAAAATTCTAAACGGTCTTATTTTTTTACCATTGGAAAAATAAAATCATGAATTTTTAAGACTCGACTACTTACTAATTCTAATACCAGTTTTAAACATTAACATTTTCATAAAAGGCCCAAGCAAATAAGATGCTACTGAATTTGATGAAACTAAGCTTTTCAACAAAAGAAATTATTATGAGCAGTAAAGAGGAGTATATCTGTTTAATTTGTCTAACAATAACCTACCCAGAATCTGATGGTGTATGGAGACACAGACAGCCATTCTCTGTCGTGACCGACCAGGAAGTGAGGAATAGGCTGGGGTTCACAATTCTGATCCGAACCTGAAAAACAACAAGACGTAAGTAAATTGCATATCAAAAGACCTCCCACACAATTCAATACATCTTTTAATGCCCAGATGTCAGCAACCAAAATCTAAATGAAAAAAAAATCCCATAATATTCCAAATATTTTAGATCTGAAACTGATCCTACAAAATTTAGGTTCTGCTTACTAAGTGCTAAATGGCAATGAACTTATACAATGCATTCCTGTAGTGTAAAAAAAAAAAAAAAATCCTACCAGAAATATTACTTTAAGGGAAGAAATAACTCCCAGCAAATCAGGTTTTGTTTATTCAAAAAGGTTTCAGAAAAACCGAAGGCCATACTATTTGTATTGTGATATCACTTCCAGTTGATGCATTTCAGTTGGATTGTAATCATTATACATGTGTGCCAGGCAATGTCTACTTTGACAATCTGAAACCATTGGAATAAAGCACATCTTGTGATTACCAGTAAGCAGCTTTTATTAATTGCTCAAATACGGACCAGTATTTTAAAAAATAGATATTGATGTACCATTATTTAATTGATTTTGTTTTCTTACACAGTCTGAAACAAACATTTCATTCTGCCTGCAATAAGAAACAAAATCAGTTGCATAGCCCGACATTCATCAGACTCTGTCAAGTCTAGTTACAACCTACCTAAAAAAAAAAACCCAACACAACAAACATTCTCTTTTACATAAACTGATTTGATATGGAAGATTAATGCATGTTTGTTCTAGACATAAATGACAAACAATATACTCTCAGCGTAACTGTACAACTTTTTACCCATGAAAAAAAGAAAAAAAAGGAAAAGGAAAAAAAAAAGAAAAAAGAAAGAAAAAGAAAACATACCAAAGAAAACAAAAGGAGTTAATGTTCTATTTATCGACGCACTCAACACATTTTATTTACGATTATATAGCGTCAGACATATGGTTACGGACCACACAGATATTGAGAGAGGAAACCTGCTGTTGCCACTTCACGGACTACTCTTTTCGATTAGCAGCAAGGGATCTTATATATGCACCATCCCACAGACAGGATGGTACATAACACGGCCTTTGTTACACCAGTTGTGGAGCACTGGCTGGAACGAGAAATAGCCCAATGGGGCCACCAACGGGGATCGATCCTAGACTGACTGTGCATCAAGCGAACGCTATACCACTGGGCTACGTCCCGCCCCGAAAACAAAAAGAGTGCACACTGCAACACGATTGAGTCTCACCTCGCCCAGCCAGCTGATGGAAGTCCTTCCAGCTGAGAGGTCCTTGCACCTTGTAGCTGTGTTCCCACAGCCTCATAACCCTCGTGTTCTGAATGGTGTCCTGGAGGAGCGGGTTCAGAGATTTGAGGCGCTGCAGGATGTCCTGTGAGTTCACTGGAATACAGCTAGCACCGTGCAGGAATGGCCACTTGTGAAGGCATTTGTACTTCAACGACGGGTCGTCCAGCTTGCCGGAAGAACAGTGCTCCATGGCCTGTCGACCCTGGTCTAGAGCGTGGTATGTCGCTTCGCTGCCATCTGATAGAAAAACAAACAGCATAATTAAGTATTAAATAAAAGAAATGGTTTAACACATCTTGCCTGTTGTGTAAAGGGGCGTTCTCATTATGCAATTAGTTGCACCAACCTGTTGCATGTGATCAAATCGTCCTGTGAGAACACCCTAAACTGAAACAACATTAGTCTTAGACGACAAGTCGTGTCAGAGTCGTACCAATTAGAACATGCCCCATTTCTCACAACAAATTGCATAATGAGAATGCCGCTTAAGCAGTTTATTATTTCTTATCAAATATGTGGCAATAGCAACAAGATATCTTCACATGCATCCTTCTCAACACCACATACCATGACCCTTGATTACCAATGTGGATTACTAATATCTTCAGTATCAAATACAATGGTTAATACACTCTGCATTTCATGAGTTTTATAATATGGCAGCCACCAGGTAATTACTATGGCCGATCCTGACGACTAGTGAAAAGACATTTGAATTTAAAAAAAAAGAACTTACGATTGTACGTAAAACAATTGTCAACAGGTCCAAATTTAGTTTTTATGAAATTCACAGTAACTTTCGTAATTGAATATTTAACCACTAGACTAGTCATTTTGATGCATCTTTAACACTAATCCACCTAATAGGTGTAATTTTATTCAAGGTTAGGTCCAGACAAAATGTTTTCCCATCATTTTGGACACCAACATGCTAAGATTTGTTATGTAATACATTGTGGGGTGTTGTACAGATTAACACAATTAACATTAACAGAAGTAAAATTTTGTTTTACTATTTTATGCAAAAAACTAAACAAGTGGACTGAGCACCATAAATACAGAAGACATTTATTTTACCTCTGAGCTGCAACATGTTGATCATGCTGCCTGTGAACTGTGTAGACGCTGCCATATTAAGAAGTGCCAACCGATTGTCTGTAACTGTGGATGGATATGGCACCGTAAACTGTCCCAGGAGCAGTTCCAAAATAATCTGAGGTATATCTACAGGAGGGAGGTCTTTTGAACCGCCTTCCTCCTTGTCATAGTCCGTGGCTATCAAACTCGGCTTGCGCTGGTCGAAGCGGGAATCACGAATACCTGTAATGTCCACCTCGTCCTCGTAAAACAGACCCGAATTGTAGCCGTACTTGCGATTGACTGCTGCACTGAACCCGCACGTGCACCGGTCGGCCCAATCAGAGGATCCACCCTGATCAGGAAAATAGAGTCCGAAATCGGCTCCTTTAATGTCTGGGTTGCCATGGCAAACACAAATATTGCAACTGTCGAACGTGTGGTCCTTGAAAAGATTCAAAATGGAGTCAGAGAGCAACACATTAACAATAAGGCTGTGCACTTCAGGAATTTGGTTATTTGTTCCTTGATTGTCAATGGAGTTGAGGGTTTTGTTCAGGTATGAGGATGCGTTGGATGCGGGCGACTGGAGCTCGTAACTCATAGGTGTGCGCGGTGTTCTGGGTGTTCTCTGCTGACTGGAATTATTGAAAGTTGCTGGGGAGTTCTCTATCATGCTGCCCGGCATACGCGATGTCAGGCTTGGTATATTGTCGATGGACATTGGGTTTAGGTATTGGCTGGAAGAGAAGAAAAAGTTGGGTCAGTATATAAATGTTGAAAAAAGATTTATTACCGGTCAAAAGGTTTTCAATTAGCCATTTTAAATTAAATTTGAACATCCGTCTCCATTAGTTTGTGATGACTTCCCCCAGAGAATCACTGTACCCTACCAATACAAGGTTAAGAAATATAGTCTAACCAACAAAACTCAAGATCTACTGACATTTTCAATGCTAACTTCCAATTTTTTTTATATTATTATTTTTTTTAAAAATAAAATTGTTTATATTAATTTGTGTATATTACTCAAGTGAATTACTGTTATCAAGTTGAAGAACTATGCAGTCAAAACTCTGGGTGACAGACTTTGGAATTGCAATATTAAACTTCAATTTAATTTTTTTTTTTTTTTTTTAAATATACATTAAAAAATAAATTATTTGACTTTATTTGCAGTTTTTAAAAAAGTTCATACATCTGCACCTACATTTAGGCCATTCTGGCTAAAGTGGCAAATGTTACACCTCATATATTCCACTTTACAAATAACAGTAAACTTACATTTATGGGTGTATCATTTAGCCTAAATAGAGGTGTGCCCAGCAACTTACCTTGAATGAGAATGTGGTTTTTCCATGATGGGCATGGGGAACTCCCACGATGGTTTATATTCTGGTAATAGAGGTATGGGAGACAGCTGGCTGCTTGGCAACTCGACCGGCGAGTACTTCGCAGCACCGACAAACTTCGCAAACTTCGGAGGTTTATTTACATCCTGCTGTAATAGATTAAAAAAAACACCCCAAAAACCCCATGAATTTTTACCGATGTACAGAAATTATTATGACACAATTCAATTTTAACAGGATGTGTCACCTCCCACCCCACCCCAACATTGAGACAGATATTTGGTGTGAAATGGGGCCCATGTGGAAAATCCTTAAATATAATATAACGTGTTCAATCTTTACAAAGATAAAAGATCATTACAAGTAGCACAATACATGTTATACATGTTCTATTTCCAGCTACACATTAGTCACACAAGAATTCCACGGAATTAAATGTCTTAAATGTGCACTGTGATGAATATTCA
Source organism: Gigantopelta aegis (assembly GCF_016097555.1). NCBI lineage: Eukaryota > Metazoa > Mollusca > Gastropoda > Neomphalida > Peltospiridae > Gigantopelta > Gigantopelta aegis. The sequence continues at coordinate 68,247,019 of NC_054701.1, forward strand.
TCAGTGTAACTATAAACCAAGACCTTGAACTTATAGTTTGAGAGACACCGATTCAAACACAAAACTTTAACGTTAAACTTTAATACTAAACATCAGGGATGTGAGAGGGGCTGGAACAAAAAGCTTACTGCTCACCTTCTTTCTTCCCAAGTCGAACAAAGGTTTTTCACATAGCATATCATGGATTGGACAAAACTGGCCATGGGAATGTACTACACGTGAATACGACTTGCTATCGTGCGATACTATTTTTGCTTTTTCGTTTTCACATCTTTTTTTCTTTCTTTTTTTTAAGACGAAATGGAAAAGTGCATTTATGCATTTCCACGTAGCTCTCACATCCCTGAAAATTGCCATCAGAAAAGTAATACCTATACCTGACTTTCAATATTGTAATGGCGAGACAAAAATGAAATTTTAATGTAATCTATCTCAATTTAATTTTTTGTTGAATTTTTTTTCTCTCTGCAATATAAAGTTGATACAATTTGATAATAACATGGGTTTTCAATAGAGTAGTAAATCAACTCATTACCTCACAAATCTGTCTGATATCTTCTGTATGGACCAGTTGGTAAATATCAACTTTATAACATGGATCATCCGAGACAATATCGGTAATCATTTCTGGTGATGATTCTTTATTGTTTTCTAATGACGGAGGGGTTGGATACATTCTAACTAGTTCGGATTGACCTAAAAAGACAAAATAATTAATGTTGAAACAACAAGAATTAAATATTTATGCAAATTAAAAAAATCAATTAACAACAATTTAAAGTACTAATATAATATGCTAGCATCAAAATTAAAGGATATAAAATAAAAACAATTTGATCACAACTATTCCTTGTAAATTCGGGAGATTGAAATAAATTATTTGACTTCATTTACAGTTTTTAAAAAGGTTCATTTATCTACACCTACTTTTAGGCTATATAACTACATAAAACATCAATTCATATTATCTTATAAGTAACTGCTAAAATAGAACTGTGAATAGATATTTTTGTGCTTTATTCATTTTAATTTGCAACTTACCAATGATGCCGACTTTTGGAAGCTTTAGTTCATCAGTGGTCTTACTTCCAGACAAGCCCGAGTCTGTTCCCTGTAATAAAATTATCATCAAAAATAAGGCTTTGAACCACATTTGTACTTAGTGTCACAAATGAATCATCAAACAGCAGACTACTAGTAACTGCAGAGTAATCAGTTGAATCACTACTTGAATTAATTATCATGCAAACTAAATTTGCGAAGAGATCTTTGAAATTTATGTAGCAAAAGGTAAAGTTTGTTTTGTTTAACAACACCACTACAGCACATTGGTTTATTAATCATCGGCTATTGGATGTCATGCATACGGGCCATTTTGACATAGTCTTAGAGAGGAAACCATTAGTAGCAAGGGATCTTTTGTATGGGTCATCCCACAGGCAGAATAGCACATACCAAAGCCTTTGATATACCAGTTGTGGTGCACTGGTTGGAACAAGAAATAGCCCATAGGCCAACCGACGGGGACTGATCCCAAACCGACCTCCCATCAAGCGAGCACTTTACCATTGGGCTACATCCCACCCCTTATGTAGCGAAATGTGATGCAATGCTTAACATATTCCGTGTAGGCCGCTGTATCCATTGAGTACAGTGAGGTTTATAATTTTAATATGTAGCAATTAACACAGCAAGTAACCTCTAGAAATCACCATCTAAAGAATACCCTGATTTACACAAGTTATCTTAATTATTTTTTCCCTTTATCCTAATTTTTTTTACCGTTATACATCAATAAATTCACTTTTTTTTAAATTTGTATAATTATAAACACAACTTATATATAATTCAAAATACAAATAAATCATTTTCCTTTAACCCTATTATGATACATTTTCTGTAATAGCTTCTTTTTTTATTACCAAAGGATAATACTGTAGATCAAATAAATCAATTAACAGTATTTTGTAATCATATACAATAATGTCGAATGAAAAACTATACTTACTCCGCCCTCGTCACTGTCATCCCCTGAAGATTCAAACATATGATCGAGATCAGACTCCTGAGGTACAAGATCCTTTTCATATTTCATGCTTACAAGTGCAGATGGAGAACCAAGGGGTAATACATCTGAGAAGCAAAACAACAACACAAAAATAGAAACACCGCAACTGACTACTTTTAAATTAAGTGCAGGGCTCGAAACAGCCTGTGGCTAGGTCACCAAATTCGACAAATGTCCTGTTTGGGCGACTTAAATATTAAAGAATTAATGCGGTTAGTCACCCAAATAATATCTTCTCTAGAGCTACACCACAAGAGCCACTATTGATATTTGTATTCCACATTAACATATTGCTCGTGGTTCACTAATCATAATTTGCCAACATGCATTATGTTTTGGGCCACCATATTTTTGGGCGAGTTTCGAACCCTGCTTAAGTGCTAAAAGCAAAAACAATGAAGCAAGCAGAGCTTTGTAATTTGGACTTTTCAGTATCTTTTAGGTCCATTGAGGACACAAAAATTTGCTTAACATTTAAACCTCTTTGATGTCTACCATCGTTATTTAGACACTTTGTTGAGAAAAAGTCCCCCGCCAAATATGCTACTCCTACTAATAAAAAAAGCAAAGGATCATCATATATAATTTCCCCCACTGGACAGTACACACCATGATGTTTGATATACCAGTAGTAGTAAACTGGTTCTCATGGTAAATTTTAAATCAGGGGTTTAGAGCTCACTAATATGGACACAACAGGGACTCTTGTCTGTTCTTCCGAGTACAAGAATGGCGTTTTTAGTTCAGTACTGTCATTAACAGCTGCTGGAGAGTTGTCAATATTCACAAATGCATTTCGGGTTATATTAATCTAATTAAACTTAACATTTCAGTTGTTTTGCAGTGAAATATTCTGAGGTAGCATATTTGTACTTAATTTGTGCTTTGGGCACATCATTTATCACCTTGACTATGATACAATCTAAAGCCCTGAAAGTGAGTCCATAGAGAGCAGTCGAACCTGCAATCCACTGCACAACAGGCATCTACAGTGTTGTGGACAGATCAGGGGCCTCATTCACTAAACTCTCGCAACTTTGCGATTTCGTAGTGCAATGCTAAAAGACTTGCAAAGAGGATGTTTTGTTGTCTAGCAGAGCCTAAGAGAGCTTTGTGAATTAGGCCCCAGCACTACTATACTTTTAGCAGAGACTTAGTAAAGATGGCATCCAAGACAAGTTGTTGCTAAACAGGTCAATTTCTACTGTTACTATGTAAAAAATACATGAAAAAAGTTTGTTCTTTTTAAATCGTACCATTGGGTTTTTCCTCTTTCAAGTCACCAAGTCTTGCTGCATCCTTAAGATCTTCATCCTGAAAACAATATTTAAATCATCATTAATATTTCAAAAAACGAATGTACTTAAAATAATCAAATACATAAAATGTGTATTTAGATAATTTAGTGCTACAGTATTTCTGCCAAGATTCCCTATCACAAACATAGCAAGACACTTTTTGACCAGGGCAGTTGGGTTGCACTTTCAGATTTGTCAACATCTATTCTATGATATATATAAGCATTTTGTACATACATATTTTGTGAGCAGAGCAGAAAATAATTCATTATAATTGATTTATGCACTTAAAACTGAAATAACCACCACTGAAACCAATAATATGTTTAACACACAAAAGCATTGCTTGTTGTCACTGTTGCCTGCAAAACAGTTGACCTAACGAAATAATGTAGTACCACAATTTTTCAGGTTTTGCAACAAACTTGGATAATACTTATACTTCAGTGACAAGAGTTATCTTACCATTCTGTTAAAGGATCGGTCGTCCCGACTCTTCCGAGAACCCCTGACAAGGGTTCCTGGATTGAGTGAAGGTTCGTCAACGAATTCATACGGGTCAAGTACAGGTGATGGTGTTCTCGCTTTCTGTTCATGTCTTTGGGAATGAGAAGAGTGGTTTGAAGTTTGGTCTCCATTTGTCTGGCTATCCAGATAGCGATCCAACCGGGCTTTCTTCACAGGAAGGTTAATCCTAGAAACAAAAATCAAACATGCATTTCACATCAATTACGGGGAAAAAAACCCATGATAAAAATCCATTTTGCTATCAATATATAGTCACAATCTCTCAAAATTTGAAAACATTTATAGACCTTTCTGCATGAAACCCTTTCTTTCATACTATGGAATTTACTACAAGTTGTTTATTTCTGAGACGATGTTTCTAAATTGCACACAAAAATAGTGGGGTTTTTTTCTTCCCAAAACACTTTTACTTTTCTTCTTAAATCAAACCAAACTGAAATTATTTACAAAGACACTTTTTGTCGGAGGATGGGACAGATTATAGCCGACTTTTTTAAAAATGAAGATGGATATTACGTAGAGAACAGAGAACTGCAATCTCCTGATGAAGGCAGCAAGAGACTACTAAAACATTGAGCATAAATTGTGATGAAACCAACTGAAATATGTGTAATTTTGGCTCTATAACTACATTATGCCCATAATGCATGTTACACTTAAATCAAATGCATGATCATGAAGAACACAAATCTGTAGTGGTAGGTATCTCCAAGTAGAATGGGACTTTACATCCTAAGTAGGTCATCTTGTCCAGCATTCAACAAAAATTATGTAATTAAGTTTGTTTTTTGTTTTAAAGACACCACTAGAGCACATAGATTTATTAATCATCGGCTACTGAATATTTTGAGTCTTAGAGAGGAAACCCGCTACATTTTTCAATTAGTAGCAAGTGATCTTTTTTTATGTACCATCCCAGACAGGATAGCACATACCATGGCTTTTGATATACCAGTTGTGGTGCACTGGCTAGAACGAGAAATGACGGGCCCACCCACAGGGATCGATCCTAGACCGACCACGCATCAAGCACTGATTTATGTCCAACCACAAATATGATGTAATTAATGCAGTGAAAGTAATGTTTTAACTACAGTGAAACCCCTGTATACCGGACATCCTTGGGACCAATAACAATGTCCAGTATTAATAGGGATACGGTTTAAAGAGGTTCAATTATGTACAGAGGTTTTTTTTTTTTTAAAAGACAAAAAAAACGTGGGTATTCTGGTTTACAGAGGGTCCAGTCTTGAGAGGTTTCACTGTATATCTACATTTTAATTACTGTTCAATTAGTGGGTATAAAGAGCGTAACATGCATTTGCGACATCTTATACAGAATGGATAAAAAAAACCTGCTGCCACTACAAAAGCAACTCTTTTGAATCTGTTATAAATAAAAATAAAGAAAGCAGGTAAATTTGGTACACACATGCACACAAAAAGGAAAAAATCTACCTGGGAATAGATTTTTAACCCAAAAAGTCACTCACCATTCCTGTAAAGGGTTGAAATTATAGAGAGAATCTGCGACTAGATCTAGCTGTTGATCGGTTTCTTTCGATGGTAAGCTTGGCCTCTTTGGTCCTGCCTGACTGTCTACCACATGCCGGTGTTGTGACTGTAACCAGTTATTGACACTCTCATTTTTCGAGTCCAAACTATTCCAGTGGTACGGAGAGGATTCGGTTTTTGTTAAACCCTCGTCAGTCTTATTGTAGAAGTCCTGAAAGCCGGAACACGTATCACCTTGCGAATCCTGCACCGCACCCGACTTGCCACTAAACTCTTTGTCCCCACCCACTTTGGTCGGCGGGTGGGGACTCAGTGTGGGCATAGGCGGATCAACACATTGATTGCCCAGCGGTTGAGGTTCGTCCAAAGGCGATGGAGCCGAAGGAGTGTCAACGTTCGTTTCGTTTGGGGTGTTACGACCTTGAGGTTGCACAGTGGTGCCCCCTGTGGGACAAAAGGCTGGGTTTGGTGGCATCCGACTTATGATCGAATCCATATCGAACTGCATCAGATCGTCGGTCAATGGAGACCGCCGATGAAATGGAGTCGAATTTCGACCATGACGCGATTGTTGTCTCTCAAGCTTTTCTTGCTTGTCACACTTGTGTTTTCCGGCCATAAAGTTTTTGCCCTGACCAGCACTACTATTTTTTAACTTTCTCTGCCTTACACAATTACAGTTCACTTTGGAGGTGGGTTCTGCAAAATGCCACTGGCTTGCAGCATATTCTTCACTCATATCACTTGTTCTGCAAAAAGAATGTTTGTTTCTTTACAATGACCAAAAAGGCAACGAAAAGAATTGTGTAACCCCCCAGTATATAAATTGTTTATTTTTAATATTCTACAGTATTAAACTGTTTAAATTATAAATGGAATAATGTATTTTGGAGATTGTCAGTTTGACTCCCAGAATTAAAAATGGTGATTCAACAAGACTAAATAGAACTGAGATAACAGTGATTCATTTTATGATGGAGTTAACCTTCAATTTATTTTTTAAGTTAATACAAATTATAACATTTAGTAATATCTACTAGTTTGTAGACATTTTCCCAGAGAATTCAGGTGTACATCAAGTTTAAGAAAATGGTCTAGCCAAATCTCTAGGAGATAAACTTTGAAGTTTTCAATGTTAATGTTCAATTTTAATGTGTTAACACAAATGTTGACGGACAGGTGCCGATTAAAACGCCAAAAAAATCAGCATCTAAAAAGCTCCACTGACGAATGTCATAACAGAACTAATTAATAAGAACAAAATATATACACACCTCTTGGCCATGGCCGTAGTAATACACGCATCTTGTGAAACCTTATCCGTGATGAGGTGACTGAACGCCTCACTGGCATTGGGAAGGCTGGCGGGAGCAGTGTCAGACACACCATGATGCATTATGGGTACTGGCACAACCTTCACGTTGTGGTCGTGGACGAGTGCTGGGTCAATGGGAGAACATGGCGGACTCAGTGGGCCGTTTGACATCATAGACTGGTTCCCCTGAGACCTGATTCCTGAGATTCCTCCACCTCCAACCGACATTGGCTGCAATCTGACGGGGGAGTCGTCATTATCACAAATAAGAACGTAAGACGATGGGTACCGCATTCTGACACCAGCTGAAAAGACAAAATAATACATTCATCAGTTGTATCTACCCATGGTAAAAATATCAAGATAATACTGTATGCAAAATTCACTTTCCATCGTCTTATCCGTGCATGTTAAACCATCTCTTTATGCTCAACATCATACCTAAGAGTAATTGCTACATGAGTCAATGTGATCCTTACACAACCTTTCATTATCAACATATGCAGGGCTAGCTCTGGGTGAGCAGAAAGTTTTGCCAAATTATCTATTATTAAACTTTAAAATTGAAAAGAAAACACCTAGTTATTTCCTAACAAAATAGCAATTATTGCATGAAATTATTTCACCGAATTGATATAAAATTTGTCAATTGTTTTTAAAATTCGAAATTGGCAAATTTGGCGAGTGCCAGAGCTAGCCCTGATATGGACAAGAAACAATTGGTAGTCTTTATCTATGCCAGATTTCCCGCTGACAGTTCAACCACAATAATTCATGGCTCTAATTCAGTTTAAGGGAGTATCAACTGAACGCTGCATTTCAAATTAACAATCTACTTAACATTTTTGCTAAACAGAACATTATTATTTTCATTACAACCAACTTTGTCAGATTTTGCTAACATATTTTATTTTAGTTTTAAGCATTAGATTACTATCAAACTTTACAACTAACAGAAGTCTTCTCACTTTTTATTCATGTTCTAATACATAGCATATGTACTTAAACCTTAGTGCAAAATAAGGCTGACATGTAAAGTTAGCAAGAAATATAAGACATGCTTACCAACAAGAACCTCCACGAGATTTGGCAACTTGTTTGCATCACCATCACTGCTATCGAGTGGATAAAACTGACACCACTCGTCAAACAGCTTGTGACTCAGCTGGTCTGTGTCCCGATATGTATTTCCAGTCAGGGTGCCCATCAGGCCATAGGGAGCCAGGATAACTGCAAATATTAAACAGTAATATATAACATTTTGGTATGCCAAGCAACTTTTATTACAGTCTCTCTTTCACTGTACAGCACTTGTGGTTTCTGTTTATGTTTCAACTGAAAAGGTACATTATAAAATACTTTTCCTATTAATATTATTTAGTTGAACTATCACAGAAGGGGCTGTATTAAACTTACATGATGGCCCAAATTATTTTTTTAATTTTGCTTTAAAATATAAAAATTATAACTTGAACAACATGCCCATACCAAATACTTGTGGTCAAAGAATTTGTTGCCATTTTGACAGATATGTAAGGTAGATTTTTCTATTTGTACTTCAAATTAGTAACAGCCCATTACAGTTTTGATATTCTTGAGTTAAATTATGCAAAGGTTGGGCATAGAATCAGTCTTTGCCATGAGTAAAATGAAGATGAGCTGAAGATTGTTCTCCTGAAATGGTTGAAGACGAGTAAACATGAAGTTTCCTATAAAATGTATTAAAAAGTTATATTTCAAGGCAATCAATTTGCTGCTCTCTTACAACTTTCCAGTCAAGTATGGAGGGAAGAGGGAGTGACATAGATTGTATAATAGATTAATTTGTAGCTATTTACTACAAATAAGAAGGAAGGAAGGAAGGACGGAAATGGTTTATTTAACAATGCACTCAACACATTTTATTTACGGTTATATAGCATCGGACATATGATTAAGGACCACACAGATATTGAGGGAGGAAACCCGCTGTCTCCACTTCATAAGCTACTCTTTTCGATTAGCAGCAAGGGATCTTTATATGCACCATCCCATAGGCAGGATAGCACATACCAATCGTGGTGTACTGGCTGGCTTTATTACTGGGCTACGTCTCGCCCTTACTACAAATAAATGTAAAAATCATTCCAAGTTAAGAGTTTATGCTTTATTCTCAATGGTTATAAAGTTAATCTCCAAGTTCATTTTGTTTGTGGTAAATGTGAAAGATAACTAACTGATCAAAGGCAGCAGTCACTTACTTGAAAACAAAGTGGATTCACTTATATTCAGCATAATATGCATTGTACTCTCCTTAACCATCTTGCGTGTCAATTACTATTACTTTTTTTTTGATGTTCAGTAAAAAAAAAAAAAATGAAAAAAATGAAGAAAAAAAACCCCCAGACGACAGATTGCATTTGTCATGCTGTTATGTTGACCTTGGCTTAGCTTAGGCGACTTAAAAATATGCTACCACAGCTGCTTGGTTATGTGTCTGTAAATGAGTCGCAGTAAAATAAATCAATACGAAATTAATGAGCTGTCATTCCTTCACCATCAAGAGAAAAATCTCTTTGTATATACTTGATATTACAATGTGGTACTTTATAAAATATGTCAACAGCAAATCCAGCTATTGTTACTAAAACAACTTTTAAATTTTTTTTAATAATAAAGTTTGTTTAATCAACAGTTATAACTATAAGAAGTCTAGCATACTGTAATTGTGACATTTACCCTAATGATATTACAACAAAACTTCTGACTACTTCTGTCAGTGAACAATAAACAGGCCTGCACAAATGGCACGAACGACCGTTTCGTTTGTGCATCGGTTATGCCATTTTATTTGGCATAACCAATTTACCATTTGTGTACAATTTACTGAATGATTAATCCTGGCAACGTATCAACATATGTTTATCAGGGATGAAAGTGACTTTTCCCAAAAAGGGCTGAAATAATTTTACCAAATTATGGATATGTCTTTGGCCGAGAACGCGCTGGCGTAGACATGCTGGTTTTTACTCGCATACTTTTTCAAGTGTGATTTGCCTTTTCCGCCGTATTTCACCCTGTCATTGCACCAAGCACAAACGGCAAAACCAGGTTGACCGATTTTGCGAACCTACTCGCATTCGCAAACAATACCACCATTTTGTCCAACATGACGCGACCAATGTATACTATCTGCGCATTGGTCTCGCGCAGATGATACTTCGCGAGACAAATCTGGCCAATGGCGAATAAACAAATATGGCGGCCACAATGGGCGTAGCCATGTTAGATCTAAAGTTGGCGAACTTTCATCCCTGGTTTATCGGGAGTACAAACATTACACTTGTTCCTGGCGCAGTGCTTTTTCGTAGCGTGTAACATAACCAGTCAAGTTTGTATAAATATCGTGCGAAGTAGGTGCATTCCCATTGGTTGTTAGAAGGTGTTATAGCTGAATTTAACCAATTAAAAATGGCGATATTGTGATGGTCATTACAATCTCGAACTGGATCAGCAAACAGGGTAAACCAGTCACAGTGACCTTATCATTAACTGTAATTCCGAATTGTATAGTGACAGTGATGATGATGACAGTGTCAGTGATAATGACAGTGACAGTATCAGTATCCACTGTTCCTCAAATGAGGAAGATGGCACCGAGTCTCCCATTCACGACTGAATGTCATGACATTATATACACATAAAAGACTAATATTATAAAATTAATGGTAAGCAATTGCTGTGCAATGAATTCTTAGTTATTTACACGTAGTTATGCACACATGATGATGTGTTTTATATAATAGGTCAAGCCTGACATTCACTGTTTTGGTAATTTATTACAATAGTTCTAATCATTATTATTATTTTTAAATCTCTTAAACATTGTATACATATACTTTTTACTTACCATTGCCTCTCTTGTTTCTCAAAACTAAGTATATATATATTTTTTTTAAATTGTAAAAAAATAAACCAGGTTATGCAAAATCTTTTGGCATAACCCCTTTTCCAGTTATGCAAATTTTTAATTTGCGCAGGCCTGAATAAAGCATATTTTACATAAACTTTTTCCAAGAACAGAACAGCACACAAGTTTATCTGTCATGGAGCACGGATTGGCATGGAAAGTAACCCAGTGGAGTCCCCTAAAAATATTATACTCTAGCACCCAGTACATGTCATGGTATTTGTGATGTATGGTCTAGAGTAGTGAATTTCAAACATTGTTGACCACATTTAATGTTAGTCTTTTTTATTTTTTTTATTCTTAATACATTCTATTTAGATCTGAGCTTGTAGCAGATAGTGAAGATTGTTGATTTAATATTAATGCAAAACCTCAAATTTTAACAGGTTAAAATAGTTAAGATACTGTACTAAGACTATTCACGAAGTGCCACACTTTTAACAGGGTTTTATTTCTAAAATTTGACTTGACATCCATGGCTTTGAATTTGAGAATTTTAGCTTTGTTTTACAAAAAATGGGGAATTTTCAGTTTTATTTCAAAAACTTCTTATTAAGCCAAGTTAGAATTAAAAAAGTAATGCTATAATATATATGTATATACATGTACTTGCGTTTATTCAAATAAATATATCTATTGTGCATTACAAAATGTTATTGAGGAAAGGTTTGTCGAGTGAATGAGATTTACATTCAAATTGGGAATAAAAAACAACATAACCTCTGTAGAATGGTGCCCATTATTGGAGTCAAGAAACATGTGATAAAACCTTGTTTAACCCACCAATATCTATCCGCCCTACCCCACACTACCCCCACTGAATACTAGCCCTGGTAGAATTAACTCAGCATGTAATTCCTTGACCAATAAGAAAATGCCTAACTTTTATTTTCCTTCATTCTGCTAAAACACAAAAAAAGAAGAAGAAAGGAAAGCAGACCGGAGAACCCTAATAATATTATATTGCATCTATACGATCATCCGGTATAATATGTTATTCTCTATTACTTAGCAATTATTTCCTTTTTTTTTTTTTTTTACTAACATTTAAACTATAAAAGAAAGAAGAAAAACCCAGATTCAACATCTTTTTGTTATACTTTGTGTACGACACAAAAAGCACCAAGAGCTGCCTGTATGAATGGACAGATAACAGCGACAAATAGGATCATGAAGAGATTGGGAGGCACATTACAAAGCCACGGTGACCACAAAAAAAGCTTTAAAGTGGAAGGTGCTGGGAACACATGGGATACAACAGAAGAAACTGTTCTCCTATTGAATGGAGCTAACTGGGAGAAAATGACAGCCATTTCCACCTCATGTAGTTGACCCACATGACCAGTGACCCTGACGTCTAGACCTGTCGGTCAATGTTCAGCACAGTCCATTCACAAAGGCAAATCGCAAAAACGTGTTTTAATGAAGGAGGTAGCAAGCACCTGCCAACAGGCATTCCTACCAAACATTGTTAACCGCAACAGATTTGGAACACACTTGATTGTAAATGATACCACAAATGGTCGGATCAACTATTAAATTTGCACACAAGTCTAACATACATGATCACTTTAAGAATTATCAGTTGGTAATTTTGTTAAATCTGTCAAGTATATCTACATTATGTACATGTTTGTATCAACTGATGTCTGTTGCTAGTGTGGTGGCGTTTGCTGTGTAACACGTCTCATTTCCCATGATCCTAATTTTAGGCTTTATCAACAGAGGTGTTAAGCTGTGAAACACAGTGTCAAGCTAAGCCAATTCAACACAGTCTGCTTACAACCGAGACTGCTGCTGCTGGCAATCTGCTCAAATTATTGTTTATTTTTACTGATATATCTCAGCTATGAAAATAACTTTTGATGTAAAATTATCAGCCTCGGTGGCACAGACGTTAAGCCAGTGGAATACATTTAAGGTGGTAGATGCCAAGCAGGGCCCACAATGCCAATTGTCTAATTAGCCAATTGATATTTTGTTTGTATACTTTGAAGTGATTACATTATTTAGTATTTGGCTAATAAAATGCTGTTAGAGCACACTGATTTATTCATCACTGGCTAGTTGATGTTAAACATTTGGTAATTTTGACTCGTAGTCTTTAGTTAAAAGTTTTGTTTTCTTTAATGACACCACTAGAGCACATTTTATTTATTAATCATCTGCTATTTGATGTCAAATATTTGGTAATTTTTACTCAGTCTTCAGAAGAAACCCGCGGCATTTTTCCATTAGCAGCAAGGAATCTTTTATATGCACTTGCCCACTTTTCTTTAAATTAGCCACTTTTTAATATCTGTGGGGCAGGATATAGCCCAGTGGTAAAGCGCTCGCTTGATGTGTGGCCAGTTTGGGATTGATCCCCATCAGTGGGCCCACTGGGCTACCTCTCATTCCAGCCAGTGCACCGCGACTGGTATATCAAAGGCCGTGGTATGTGCTATCCTGTCTGTGGGATGGTGCATATAAAAGATCCCTTGCTGCATTAGGAAAAATGTATCGAGTTTTCTCTGATGACTACATGTCAGAATTATTAAACATTTGACATCAAATAGCCGATGATTAATTAATCAATGTGCTCCAGTGGTATCGTTAAACAAAACAAACTTTCTTCTTTTTTGTACAGAGATAAAATAAATGTATTACTATGCAAAAAGGCCAATTTGAAACCGCTCTTTACATACAATACAAGCTACTGGTTGTTGTCCAGTGTCCTTGACAGCAGATTCAACTGAACATCTGGCTACCACATTAATTTTTATTATTGATACTCAATTCTATACATTAAGTAACACATAATTAATCAATTATTTTTATATTCAAAAGTAACAGTAGCATGGAACTTTACATAAAAATGCATGCATCACAGTCTAGAAATAAGCAATGGTAAACATGAGGACTGCAAAGAAAGGTAGAAAGAGATAAAGAACAAAAAAAAAAGATACAGATGGAGAGAAAGAAAGAGGGAGACGCCTTGAAAAATCTGACAGATGCATGTGTTCATTGGTTAGCAATGAAACTCAAGGTCAGGGCGATACAAGCCACCAACCATCAGGCTTGCGTTGACCTCATTACTACACTGTAATCACCAACACACTGTTCTAACATGACAACCTGCCCCACACATCTGTCCACAAACATATTAGACGTCCAAGTATGTTCTACATCAAATAGCTGTAGTCAATTAATCACATCCGAGTTTTTATTTCTGTTTACAAGAACTATGTTTTTATTTCCTGCTTGTAAGGGTTATCTTGCTTAACTTTAACTTAATAAAAAGATCAAAGAATTTTACAAATGTAACTTTTTATTTAAATTGGCAAACAAAAACTAGGGCTGGAAATAGAAAATGAAATAGAACCTGCTGCTGTTTTGGGTTTTTTTAAATAGCAGCCCCCCAAAATATGTCCTAAGAAAAATAATATGGACTTCTGGAAATAAAAACAGTACAGGGTGAGGGAAAGGTTTGTAGACCCAGTGGTTTTCCGTTTCAAAAAAGGCTATTTTCCGTTTCATGTTTTTGTAAATTCCGTTTCAGAATACAAGCCTAATTAACAGTTTAAATAACATAAATGTGACAAATTAACATAACAGGCAGACAACGCTGTTTACTTGTTAATTTTTCATAATTCTTGACAAAATATTAATTTTTTAAGTTTTAAAAGATAAAAAAAAAATAAGTATCAAAAATATCATATAATTTTTTTTACCGTTGAGTCTGTTTTACTTACTCTGTACGAAACCAAAACAAGGGTCAGAAAATTTACTGGTATCGACATGCGTCGCTATTTGTTGTTAAATCAAAGTAGGCCTTCATATTAGTAGCGAAAAATCGGAGCAAAGGTTACAATTATAACAACTACATAAAGCATAATTGTCCAACAATTGAGTGCACTGTTTTATTCAACGGGATTTAGTGTTAACAAAAAGTAAACATTTATTTTTATCACTGCTTTGACAGTCTAACGTCATCTGCAATGTGAAGTATGCGCATGACATGGTGGAAATAAAGTAACATTGCAACGTTCAGCCAGCTGGGTTTTTTGCTAAACGTTTGCAAATATATTTTGACTGGTTCCCGAAGTGGTCATTTGGTTTAATGTGTAGCGTAAAAATCAGTCTTCCAAGACAAGCGTTAACGACAAACCGCTGGCTGAACTTACTCCTGAAAAAAAAAAACCTGTCCTGTATGCGCAGTCGCAACAGACTAAGCAGTAAACGAGTCCCAAGTTAGCCAGCAAAAGTTTCGCTAACATTCGCGAAGTATTTGGTTCCCAGCGTGGCCATTTGGTTTACCATGAAGCGTATAATCCAGTCTAGCTGACGTTTTTCCGCTCGGTCTGGCTGAATGTAGCCCCGGTAAATATGACACTACGCGTTTGCCAATAGTATTGCACACTGGCCAATCGTTAGTGTTACAGTGTGTGGCAATAGTAAAGTGATATTAATTTTTTAAACTTCGTGGAAAATCGTAATTCCGTTTCACAATGGTTTTTCCGCAATTGCAGAAAATCACTGGGTCTAGGTTTGGGAGTGTACTGAAAATTAGGACCTCTAAGATGTATTTTAGAGCACTGTAGAATTAACATGTAATGTAATCACAGGCTGAATAGCAGACGAAATAATACTATATCTACAAGTACATCTGTTTCTTGAAAAATGATCTGCAATTTGTTTTGTGAATTTAGCAGGTGATTTTTTTTTTTTTCTGTGAAAAAATGGTTAAACTTGATCTGTAACAGAACATGATAAAGCTACACGCAAAAGGTAATCTCAATATCTTGAGGCATTGTACAAAAATAAAGTCTGAAAATTTACAGAAGCTATGTCAAAAATGGGTAAATTTGTCATGAAAGTTGAACAACACTATAAAGCTATACAAAAAATGTCAGCTCAATATCTCAAGGCATTGTAAAAAAAAAAAACCCATCTAGGACAGACAGGACAGAGATGAAACCTACAGTCCCCTCCAGTTGGACCGGTAGAGGACTAATATAATAAAGAAACAAAAAATAAATACCTTGAAAGGATGCCTGGTTCTCTTGCACAAGAGAAAGATGCTGGGGAGTCAGTGTCCATACTGATGGGTGCTGTTTGATCTCGATACTAGCACACACCTGACTTTCACCGTGCAGGAAGAAGTTGAAGCAGAAAGACAGATGAGCACTGAAAAACACATAGGATTTACTTGTATTAACACATCTCTTGACCAGGGCCCATAGTTTTGAAGCTATCTTAGCCTATGAAATCGTAAAATCATTGTAAGCTATGACGTCACTATGGCGTGTGCTGTAGTGACGTCACAAACTACAATGGTTTTACGATTTCGTAGGGCTAAGATGGCTTCGAAAAATATGGGCCCAGACTCTTAGCTCAAACCTATGTTTATTAGAAGATAATAATATGAGGTAATATTTGGTGGCTACTGCTGTCACCACTGACACTTGCTGTCCATGCTTACAATATGACTTATGTATTGTTACTGTGCTCAAATAAGACACCAGACATAATAATCAGGTCACTGAAAATCTTTCCAAGTATGTGGCTATTTTAGAACAACAAAAGGCTCTAGACACAATGAGGTATTTAACTGTAATCACGAAGAGAAGGCAGCAGTCAATTTAAAAAAAAAAATTTAATCAGTCTGTGGCCTATTAATGAACAGTGAAGCACTATATAATTAACTCATTACGCAACTGTGACATGCTCCTTAAAATTTGTTCTTAAAATAATCTTTAAAAAAAATAGTTTTTAAGATTTAATGAAAAAAAAATCACTTCCAAGAATTGTTTTGAAACTAAACTAATAAAATCACACATGAGGAAAGCAATTCAGAGCGACTAATATTTAAGTGTGTTGGGACATGGAAACGAATAACAAATTCAATAATCAACCAGTGATATTTGACTTCACCGTTGAAAAGACAAAGCCAAAAATCAATAAAAGACTCAATTACTGCTATTTATTGATTTATATTACATTACGCTGGTGCTCAACACCAGGATATGGAAGTGACAAAACAGAGATAAATTTTATAAAATTACACAGACAAGATCCTCTTAGTAACAATAAAATATTGACAGAATCACAATTATTTTACCTGCATACAACACAGTGGTTTCGTAACAACAAATATATTATTCAACTAATAAAACACAAAGGCAGTCAGTCAACTACAATATCTGTAACACAGAGTCAACCTACTGCCTATTATTTCAATTCTAATGTATCAGTTTCAAGGCAAGGAATAAGATTCCAAATAATATGCCTTAAAACTGTAAGCTTTGTTTTCCGAAAGAATCTACATAACTTTTAATCATTATTTTAATTGAAACTTGTATAAACTGGAGAATTCTGACAGTTCATTAGACACATGATTTCATGTTTAATGACACCCCAGCACATAAGTACAAATCAGCTATTGGGTGTCAAACAATGGTAATTAGGCACAAAGGAGAAAAACATTTCAACCTAGTTGGTCATGAATAACCAACAAAATTAACAATTTCACAAAAACATCGCACATAAAAATGTTTTTAAGGGGCAATATGACTCCCGGACAGCAAACATGAACATGTATCGATTGAGAATTCTTCTGCCAGGCTGCATTTTTATTATTTCTTAAGTGCTCAAGGACACAACAAGCAAGGTAAATTTATGTAACTTTCCACAGGCTCAATGTTTACACGAGCTCCACTACTGACCTATACAGCCAGCCTTTGTGAAACCTGATTGAACAACCGTTCTGGGCAAATCAACAATCCCTATGTATTCAGCTTGATGCAACAAAGCTAGTCTGGCTTCAGTCTGCAGCTGACTGGCTGGCCATATACATTGTACATGTCTGTAATACTGGTACACACGAAGGCAGATCATAAACATGTATGTAAGGGCTGTTCTAGAAGTGATACCATGGGGGATGGGGAGGGTAGGGACTCCATAATTATTACAAAACAAATAAATTTTACAAAATTACATACAGACAAGATCCTCTTAGTAACAATAAAATATTGACAGAATCACAATTATTTTACTTGCATACAACACAGTGGTTTCGTAACAACAAATATATTATTCAACTAATAAAACAGGAAGGCAGTCAGTCCCCCCAAAGTATACTTGGTTTCATTTATTTGTTGTTTTTGGGTTTTTTGGTGGTTATTTAAACAAAATTGCCTCTCAGTCTCAATCAACCTACCCCTCACTTTTTTCTTTTAATTTCTCTCGCTCCAGCCAGTGCACCATGACTGTTATATTAAAGGCTGTGGTATGTGCTATCCTGCCTGTGGGATGGTGCATATAGAAAATCCCTTGCTACTAACTGAAAAATGTGGTGGGTTTCCTCTCTAAGACTTTGTCAAAATTACCAAATGTTTGACATCCAACAGATGATAATTAATAAATCAATGTGCTTTAGTGATGTTGGTAAAAAAAATAAAAAAATAAACATATCGGCCACCACTGGATAAGCCTGGTGCTCCATTTATTTTCAATTAACGTCCATAGATATATACAATTACCAAGTACTTGTTTCAAATATAACAAATATATTAATGTAGATACATACAAACAAATAAATCGTTATTGACTACTTTTTTTAAAATAAAATAATTTAATAGGTGCATGTTTGTTTGTTTTTGTGTGTGTGTGTGTCTCTTTTTCTTTTTTTTTGGGGGGGGGGGGGGGGGGGGGCAGGGGGCATGGTTGGCTTTTTTAATTAGTGCACATTTAGTAACTTAAGAAGGTATTCACCCAGTTTGTGAGTCTGGCCGATCAATGTGATCAAATTCCAGGACAGGCCTAACATGTGTACATGTAAGCAGACTCTCAGCCTGCAACTGTCCATAAATTAACACAAACTATTTGGCTATATTTAGTCTACCTAGGAAACCTGTTAAAGTCATTTTCAATTCTGTCCAGTTTCATTATGGCAAGTCATTTTCACACTGCTTGAATCCATGCCGATCAAAACGAGGTACAAGGAGCACAGCAAATAACGGAGAGAAAAATTAAATTTTTCCATATTTAGTAAGCGTACACATACAGCATTATGTACCGTATTAGATGCTTGAGATTATAGCTTGGCGACTGCTTAATTAATACACTTGGTCAACTGGAGACGTTTAACAGGCTAACAGCCTAAAATACCGTAATGGATGGATGAATGGAAAAGTAAACACAAGTAACAAAAACCTGTTACGACCATATAGGCCACTCCTACTGAATAGCATCAAAGCTTTTTTTATATATACACCTCCCACAGAGAGACTACAACAGTTGTTAATAATAAACCACTTGATCCACCAAGGGGGATTGATCCTACAACCTTATCAGATCCTGGGGTATGAACTCTCTACCACTGAGCTACATCCAACCACAAAAGATTGTTAGAACAAACAAATGAACTGGAACAGATCATGAGCCAGTTCACAGAGGGCAAACAGTGAATGTAGATTCACAGTAATGATGGACAACTACCTAGTGAAAGTCTAGCTCACATACATGATTGATTGTCTGGTATCAAATTATTGTTGGCTAGCACAGGCCATGTCGGAAATGGCTGTCTTAATGCGCCTATGGCATAGATAACATTCTCTTGAAGAGGAGCTGTTATTGCCAGTTACTGAGCATGGCATTATGTTGATCATGCAAGCATACTCCACAGGTCTAAAGGTAATTAACATGCAGTTTTTGAATTTCTTTTTCCACTGTAATCATGTAATAATATTCATAGGAATCTGATGTTAAGAATACAGTTAAACCTTGAAAGATGATTACATTTCAATTTGTCAGTGATTAAAATTTCTCTTTTTTTTTTATCAAACACTTTAAATATAATAAAAATAATAAATTATAAGAATAACAGAATGGCTTCAAAATAGGTGATTAACAGCAATTATCAACAAATAGTGACTGCCCTCGATTTCACATATATATAAGAAACTGGAGAAGCATATATATGTTAACAATTGTTTTCTACGATAAATGAATGAATATAGAGAATAACTAGTTAATGACATAGGATATCAGCTTTATCCTGTGAATCGGTTTGCCAAGCGGAATTGCCCATTCGGCTTGAAGTTGAACAGGATAAAGCTGATACCCAACATCATAAAACTAGTTATTATTTTTATTGTGTAATCCACTATTGTTATTTCACTTACAACGTAATCAAATGAACACTTTTGTAATGTATCTATGCATGTTACAACAAAAGTCATAGTCTGCAGAATACAATTACGACTGCTTTAAAAGTTTAATTGTCATCATAATCAGCCAGTACAAACAGTGGCTGCAGGATAAGTAACATAAATAAATTATTTAGTAACACCCCAGCATGGCTACCAAGTGCCAAGCAAAGGTCAATACATTAAAAATTACATCTGTGATATAAGCATCTATGCACATATATATATATATATATATACTGAACAAAAAAAGAAACTTCCGAAAGATGTGATTTTTGCTCCAAACGATGCATCATGGAACACTCTTTAAACGCATATATAACAATTATTCCCCCGGTTTGTTTTCATCAAGTTATGTTCAAGCAAAGTTAGCGGAAGTTTCTTATTTTGTTCAGTATATATACATATAAAATAAACAATGAAGAAAATTTAGCTTACCTTCGATCAGAGTTAACACTGGCATCAAATGGCTGAACAAACCATTTTCCAAGCCGGACAAAGTTTTTTGTTAACAGACATCTGAAAAACATTGTTAAAACTAAATTAAAGTACATGTATTTGTTCCTTTGTCAAGGACATATTTATGTGCTGTTATAGCAGCATAATAATAATAATAATAATAATAATAATAATAATATTAGCATCATTATTTGTAGAGTTGTATTGATTCCTTTTTTTTCCTCTGTTTTTTTTTAACATCTTCTTGTAACAGATACACATCAACAGGGATTGAAATAATTGTTTGCTCGGTCATCAAAAGTGTATTTATTAAATGGTGCCTGGAAAAAATAATGTTAATCGCTTTGGCTCCTAACTGAGTTCTAGATAACGTGACACACCCTGTTGACCAACTGGCCCCTGAACCTCTGCATACATTATTTCTTGCCCAATGGACTGAATTAGCCAGGTTTTACATGGAGCTAGATAAATCTGTCTCCCCTCCCACCACCCCGACAATTTCTAAATACACTTGACATCATAACTCATGTTTTATAACGACTGACATCGTAACTCGTGTTTTTCAGAATTCTGTTGAATTACTTAATCCCCAAGTTGCCATGTCACGTTGTATCATTCTTTAAAAAATATTTTAACACATTTTTATTTTTGAACTTTATATTTCTTAAGTTGTTAAATGTTTATGTTCTTGCATAACGTGGACTGTTTTTCCGTGTATGATTAAATGAGTTTGTAGATGAAATGTTTATGAATAGTTCTAGAATAAACCAACCATAGATTACAAAATTAATGTTTTGTTACTTAATTCAATGGGCAAGAAAAATAATCAATCACCGTTGTGAGATGTAGATAAGGCAATTCCAACCCTGGGGACAAAATGTCCTCACAAAAAAAAAAATTGTCCCTTGGGTTGGAATTGCCTTATCTATACCTCACAATGGTGATAAATTCTATTATTCAACCCTTAAACAATAGTGCTTAATGTATAGGGTATCAAAATAGCAAAAAATTGCAGGTTGCCTTCTAAATATGTTTTGCTTTCTTGGATAGCACTATTGGATCTAAATATTGGAACATTTTCAACCAAGGGCTAGCTCTGGGTTTGCAGAAAATTTCGCCAAATTATCTATTAAACTTCAAAAATTGCACAAACCCAGATATTTTCTAACAAAATATCAATTATTTCATAAAATTATTTCTTCAAATCAAATTAAACTTTGCCAATTGTTTTTTTGAAATTCACAACTGGCAAATTTGGAGAGTGCCCTGCAAACCTTTACTCTACTAATTGTGGGGCAATGGATGGGATGGAAAAACAAATGAAGATTTGAGAGCACCTGGCCCCAAAACCCATAGCACCACAGTAAAAGCATTATCCCACTAAGCTACTACATTTTCTGACAAACTGTAGTCCATGGTTAATTACTTATCTGTATACAGATAAAGCCTTCTTAACTAATTTAAGAAAAGCAAGGTGCTCAAGTATAGTAAAACTGTATTATATTACTTTATTTAATAATTTTAAGAGCAGGCATCGCAATATGCCATGAATAGCTGTTCTAGTTATTAGGTTACCACACGTCAATAAAGTTGAGAATGGTAGTACTTCTTTTTCTACAAAATCTAATTAAACAAAACTAACTTACCTTTCAATGAGGTTGTGGAGAGCTTTGAAGAGTAACGTTCTGCATTCATAGGACAAGCCAATATCACGATCTTTCTGGTCTTTATCCCATGATCCTCTTTCAATTTCTGAAGACAAAGTAAGAAAAATGTTTAAAATGTGGACTAATTTTAGTAAAGCAGTCAAATGGTTAGATAAAAAGTAACATACGACACCATTTGCAATAATTGAAAGAAACGAATGATGACTTACAATATACGTGTGTACCAATCTAATGACAATCTCTGTTTATTTAAACTAAATGCTGTTTTGTGAAAAATATTGCAGCTGCAATGTCTTTACCATTATTTGGCCCTTTTTTTGTGAAGATAGCCCATATATGAATAACTAAATGACCACCTTTAAGTAATATTCATTTATTATTACTCTGTAAAATTATGTTGTCCCAAGTTCAGTGATCTCTGTACAAAGTTGTCAATCATTAGACACGCATTATTGCATGCCACAAAATAAATGACTGCCATCAGTGGCACTAAATAGTTAAAACAGGAAATTTAAGACCTATCTGTACTTCACAGCCTTTGGCTTTCTATGTAGTTTTTTCACTAGAAATGACCCCGTTTCCCGACTGCTGTTAAAGAATAAACAGGTTTACAAAGGAAACCAATACAGAGTTATGAACTTTTAATACATCACCAACACATACTAACAGCAGATATATTTTTTTAGAAGACAATTTACAATAGACTCCAGCACAAATGAAACATTAATAAGTCTAGTTTACAGCCTAAATAAAGATTTTAAAAAAAAGGAAAATTCAGTTGAAACAAAAGCCGAAGCATGGCCAAACAAGCAGGAGCAGTTGGTTACACTACACAGCAAACAGAGACTGCACAGGTCCCTTGTCACACACTTGTCAACACTTAAATAGGTCAACATGTTCACATTTTTACAAACAGCAGGCCTGAACACCACACTGGAGGCTGATTTCATTCGACAGCTTTTCAATTAGTCATTATCATATATATTACAATAAGAAAAGTGTTCATCTTCGGTTCACTTATGTATATATATATATATACATATAAAAAATAATGTAAAAAATAAACCATGAATAAGTAATGCACTATTTTGTTGATATTAAAAGCTAACATTGAAAATGAATAATATTTTTGAAAAATGTTATTTAACATTACATCAGTTGTTAAAGAAAAGGAATATTTGTTTAATGACAACTTATTTATAGCTATTTCTACCAATTAGGAGCAAGGAATGCACTTTTCCATGTTCAGGAATGAACATAAATATATGATCACAAATTTTGATTGTTGAAAATTGAAAAATAAATATATTTACATTTTACTTAAATTTGACAACAATGTAGTTATTTACATAAAGTTTGACGGAAGTAACAAACGTCAGTTAGCAACTGTCATAAAACCCTAATGTCAAAACCTACTTGCAAAATGAAAAAAATATTTTAAAAATAAAAACTTGCTTTCACTTCTAAAACTGTTTTTATAATGTGTCTTGTCATCAACACACAAGTAGGTAACTTGCACACAGACGTAACCCTGCCTCAAGTGATACACACACAGAGTCGGTCACACACACCAGCCAGCCTGGGGGCAAATGAAGAAACCACCATATATTACTATTATTAGAGGACAGTGTACTGAGAATGTACTGATCAAAGCCAGTGTTTTACCAGCTACACAGTATGTGTAAAAAAAAGTAAAGTTTGTTTTATTTAACGACGCCGCTAGAGCACATTGATTTTTTATCTTATCATCGGCTATTGGACGTCAAACATATGGTCATTCTGACACTGTTTTTAGAGGAAACCCGCTGTCGCCACATAGGCTACTCTTTGTACAACAGGCAGCAAGGGATCTTTTATTTGCGCTTCCCACAGGCAGGATAGCACAAACCATGGCCTTTGTTGAACCAGTTATGGATCACTGGTTGGTGCAAGTGGTTTACACCTACCCATTGAGCCTTGCGGAGCACTCACTCAGGGTTTGGAGTCTGTATCTGGATTAAAAATCCCATGCCTCGACTGGGATCTGAACCCAGTACCTACCAGCCTGTAGACCGATGGCCTGCCACGACGCCACCGAGGCCGGTCACAGTATGTGTAATGCAGCACAAAGGGAAAAACCGTTTAGAAACTACAAGCAAGTATGGAGCTGTTTCTAAGGTCATGTTAGCCATATTAATTCACACCAGATAGGTAGGCAGATCAGTAACAATGCTTAGGAGTTAAGATTTTACATACAAACAAAACAGTGGGAAAAGAAGTGTTAAAAATAATATTAATTTGATGCCAAAAGTCAAGTGAAAATGTATTAAAACATTATTTTGTATTGTTTATCTAAGTACACATGTAACTAATGCTACTTAATTCATTAAAGTTTCAATAGTTGTTTATTAGTATTTTAATCTACAATTGGTAGAGCTATTTACATATAAATATTTATCCTACAGTCACTATATATATATATATATATATATATATATATATATATATAGTATGATGACAAGATAAATTTATCTATTTTCGTTAACTGACACAAAAAAAAAAAAGGGGGACAGAACTATTTTTGCACAAATTATGATCAGCAAAGGAATGTTGTGACATTGAAAGTTGCTGTTTAGTTGATTGTTTTCATTTTTAAAACAATTATTTTTTTAAGAACTATTTTGTTTTGGTGTATAGATACTGTTGGCAACGAGACATTCAAAAGGTGAAAAAACATGAAGCTGTGAATTAAATGTTCAGTGCATTTATTAATACTTTTGTTTTATGTGGATAACTGGTTTGTCTTGAGATATCAGCTTTAACTGGCTCCGGTCAAATGATGAATGCCGCTCAGCAGGGCTTCACAATATTCACAATTTTAACCTTCGCAGGATAAAGCCAATATCTTAAGACAGTAACCAATTATTTTACAGCTTGAGCAAAAAACCCACCCCAAAACAAAAACAAACATACACCAGGCAGACTTGATTAAAAAAAACCCACCTGTTTTTATTTAAAAGGTGTTTACTACATATGTTTACACTGCTTAAACACTAGTGATTTGTGTTTTACAAAAGACGGACGAGTATATTTCGCCTATACAATATTTACTCACTAAATGAGGAAGACAAAAATTAATTCTCCAAATAGAGATCTACGATTCTGAGCACATGTCAATCCATCTAAAGGACCACACAGTACTGTCATGCATATTTTCCAAACTGACATCACTGTATTTATGGAAAGATTGTTTATTACATCTTTATAATATTATTCACAACTGAACACTATTAGCATTTCAGCCCACCATAAAACAAAACTGCATATATGACTATTTGCTACTGAGTCGCTGAATACAATAAACAAAATTTTTTAATTATAATGTTCTTTAAAGAGCTCAATGGAAACTGATACTACACATTTATACATTAAAAGAAAATTATTTTAGAAAGTAAAAAATAAAAGGTATACAAATCAATCTCAATCTCTCAATCTCCCTCCCTCCCTCCCTCCCTCCTCTTCCTCTGCCTCTCCCTCACTCTCAGACTCACACTCACTCACTCAGCTTGCTGCTAGTAAATGTAAACCCTCAAAGCTTGTTGCCAGTAAATGCAAACTCCACAGCAGTTTTCATCACATCCAAACGGCAATAAATCATATATATATCTTACACATATATGGAGTTTATGTAATTAGTTAGACCCGTGTTATGCACGATAGGTCAATCTGTATCGTGTGCTATATATCTGAGATAACATTAAGTGGCCACGTGAGTACACTATATGTATACAATGTAATAAAAGTTGAAGCACCACTGACAAATTTCTTCTTTGCAATATAGATAGGATCCAAACTTTATTTTAATAAGATTAAAACTGTCACGGTTGTAAATAGTAATAAATTTTAGTATTTTCCTCTAGAATATTTAAGGAACAAAATTCCACAGCTCAAAGAACTTAAGAATGTATGTAAGGTAGAACATAGCATATACTGCACTAATTACAAGATTCAAAAATTAAAACACATACTCCACTGCTGTTAAAACAAGCAATGACGATGAAGACACCTGGTTCTCATTTGCATGTTATTATCCACAATGTTTTACTCTCCCGTTGCCACAACAACACCAATGGATGTATTTCGTTGGACTCACTGAAGAACAAGTGATCAGCAGCCACTGAAAACTGTATCATGTTTATTAATGCAGAGCTAGAAACCGGCCAGTAAGAAGGAAACAAAAAAAATCAATGACGGATTGACACAGGGTTACATGAATGAAGCTTTCAAGCCAATTGCTCCTCGCCAGCATCTTGAAATTGATTACCTTGGAATGGTCCAGCTGCAAGCGTGGCTAGGCTAGGCTATCAGAACATCGCACTTTCCATTTTGTAAACACACTTGTGATGGTACAGTGAAGTTGCAACACAGTGGTACTTAACCAACCGCCTCACACATACATACACATCTTGCCTAACACAAAACACCAACACCAAATACTTCTTTTGTGTTATGTGGATAACTGGTTTCTGTCTAAGATATCGGTTTTATCTGGCTCAGGTCAAATGGTGAATGTCACTTGGCAAATCCTCACAAAATTCACCAACAAGTAAGTTTCACTGATGGAATGTCATTTCATTTGATATATATCTGTGTGTGTGTGTGTGTGTGTGTGCATGCGTGCGTGTGTGTATATATATATATATCAACTAAAGGATATTTAATATTTCCGAGACAAACTGAATGGGCTAATATAGTAATAATGCAGTCACATATTTTTCTTCTCCATATGAACATCTAACAAAAACAGGCCTATGGAATTATAATTTTTTTTAATAGTCAGCCGGGCTACTAAAAAACCCCAATTACCTAGCAAATATTATCACTGGCCCAAGGTGTTTCCTCAAATCTTATGACCACTTTTATTTGCCATATATAAAACAAACCATTCGTCAGCAGAGTTTTACTAAAAATTGTGAGTCGCCCAACAGGCTAGTGGATTTTGATAATTATTTGCCCGGTAGGTTTGTTTTACCCCTTCGAGTGAAGGGGCGAGTGCAATTTCGCAGCCCTGTAAAAATAGTAATAGGACTGGGATTGAGATGGGTCATTTGTATTTTATAAAATTTGTTAACAAGAAACGGACAGGCTATGTATTAAATTAAAGTTGTGTTACTGTAGTTTGTGTCAATGATCTAAAATAAGTTGAGCATTTAATATTAATCATGGGGCGTGATTTAGCTCTATCGCTTGAGGTGCTTGCATTGCAGGATCGAACAACTTTGGTGGATGCATTCAACTGATTGGATTTTTTCTCCTTCCAACCAGTGCACCACAACTGGTCAAAGGCTGTGGTATGTGCTTTCCTGTCTGTGGGAAAGTGCATATAAAAGATCCCTTGCTGCAGTGATGTCATTAAAAAATAAAAATAGCAGGTGAAAATCAAATTATAGGCGGCCATTAATCAACAAAAAGTCGACAAACATTGTTTATTGGAAGTTCGATACCCGGCGAAAAATCGCCGGGTGCCGGCTATTAATGACATCCCTGCATTAGCAAAAATGTAGCGGATTTCCTCTGATGATTGCAAGTCAGAATTACCAAATGTTTGTCCTCCAATAGCCGATGATTAATTAATCAATGTGCTCTAGTGGTGTCGTTAACGTAATATTAATCATATATTGTGTATGTGTGTGTGTGTGTTTAGAATACAAGGCAAAAGTGTAATCACATAATCAGTGAGTAGTAAATGGTACAATGAATGTTTTGATCTGCCATACTTGTAGGGTTTGACCAATCCACTAGCCCTTGGTCCTAGCTAGTTAATTTTTTGTCTGGTCTAGTGGACATTATCATTTGTATTAGTGTAATACATGGGACACTGCATGGGCTAACGACTTTCTCAAACATTTGTCTAACACGGTTACTTGTATTTACATGACTGTAATATAACTTGTTAATATCTAGATTACTGTGCCAGTTGTTGTTGGGAGGAGGGGGAATTTGTTATATCCTAGAAATGCACATGGTTATAAGTTTCTGATTGTGCAAAAGGATTTGTACTGAGCTAAGCTTTGTGACTGGCTTAACCAACATATGTATAAACATTTCTGAACAAACAATGTGGCCAAGTTGAATTTTAGTTCTTTTTAAATGGCTGCAATGTAGCCAATGTTGGTTTAATAATAGACAAAGATGGGAAAATATAATAATGAAAAAATTACATAAATGGAAAGCCCCCTCCAATAAAACTAAATAATTTTGTCTCTTTTGGCATCATTCAATTTTGATATGATCCCAAACCAACTGACATAGATTATTATAATAAACTGACTTGTTTGTAATGTAGTAACAATCCTATTCTTTGAGCAGCTAATTTATGATCAAATAAATTTATATAGGCTATGCATATATCTTGTTATAATGTTGATTACATTCATTACGGTTCAAAGGCATCCCACTGGTCCAGCTGTAGTACGCAAGTTTATTTATTTCTCCATTTATAAACATAAAATTTACTGTCAGTGAACATCACTTCATGTTGGTACTTTGTATTATTTAAGGTTTTTGTTCCAGAAGCAAAAAATTAAATATGATCCTGTTTGTGTTTTTATTAATTATTTATAAAGCCTTTTTTGTTTTTTCTCAGCATGGCAAACTTTGGGCTTTTCAAATTCAGTTTAAACATGCTTCTTTTTTTTTCATACGCCAATGAGCATAAAAGAATAAATAGTTGATTTCTGGTAATTGTCTATTTTTATGTGAGGGTTTTTTGGGTGTGTTTTTAAATTGGTAATTCAAAAGCATAACTAAATCATGTGATGCATTCATCTGGCAAACTTAATTTTCATTTGTAACTTCAGGCGTATTTGTAATTTGTATAGAACATCACATTATTTGTAGAAAAACTAAAATTATTGCTTGACATTAACAAAACTCAAAAAAAAAAAAAAAAAATGGATGGAAAACAGAATTTGGCAAAATCTGAAATGGAAAATGGTCCCATTTACCATTTATTTTCTGCATTGAAGTAAAAAATCCTACAATAGCAATTAAGTAATATTATAGTTTCTTGCTTTACAGCTGTTTTGTATGTTCACACTGCAATGGGATAGGGGTGCTGTGGAATATGATATACAAGTCTAGGGTGCCTTGAATGCCGCCAGGTTAAAAACTACTGATCTGTATCACTGACTATTTACAAGTTATGTCACTTCAAATTTAGCTGTACCCTTCACCTTACAACTTTAGTGTGTGGGTTAAAAAGCTTGAAATCATCACACAAGTAATCTGTTGACTTGCAACAAGGGTGTTGAAATATATCAATTGTTTTTATTGATGGCCTCTTGCCTTTTTGTATTTTTTCTTCTAGTTGTGGTTGATAATAGAGTTGTGGTTTTTAACAGTTAAGAAACGGTATTCTCAGCATATTTAAAACTATACTACTTCAAAATATAATGTGATACCTGTATGACCGACTTTACTATAAAACAATTTGAAGGGACCGATTAATTGCTCTGCTAAGCTAAGTTAGATTATGGAGAGCTATTTAAGATTGATATCATATAAATTCACATGCTATGGGGATCTGAAAATTACTCTCCATGAACTAGTCTTAGGGGAGTTATGACAGGCTTTTTGCCAGAGAATAATTTGAAGGTACATAATTAAAAACAAAACAGGCCATAAGTGCCCCCTACTAGGTGGATATGGGGTTGAAATGGGACACTGCATTTCATGTACTTTGACAAATTTTAAACAGCAGTTGTCTTACTATCATCTGTCTAAAAATTATAAAAATATATATATTAATTTCAAAAGATTTTATTATGCACAATTTTGCCCTCATAACCTATGGTAGAAACCCTGAATAGGGAGCGAGAGTGATAGCTCGCCTTAATCAGAAAGGTTCGATTACTTAAAGCAACATGCCAGAAACACACTGGAAGAACAGAAGTATCCACTGAAATGAATATTCAAAGCAAAATACTATCAGGCAGAACTATCGTACAATATTGTACGATTAACACAGCAAACTGATTAGCAACTACTGTTTAATGTTTTAAAATTATGTAATGATATCTGAAACTTGTCAGGGTTTTTAGATTATTGTAGCCCTACTCCCATGGCTAGTGATATTCACTGTTGGGCTAGTAAATAACTATTATTGCCATGCCCGACAGCTAGTGAAAAAAAGTTGTCAAATATTGCAATTAAGTTTATTTTATTTACATATGAATAGCCTGTCCCCACACCCACCATAGTGTTTATAAGCGTTATCTCCTTCTTTGGGCGACATATCCGATTATTAATATTAAAGAAAACTCTGAAAAGTAGAGCTTGTGAACTTTTACTCATGGCTAGTTAATTTTTTAAACACTGATCCACGCTAGTGGATTTTGTAAAAATTCTTGAAGCCCTGTTTGTGTAGCGAATCGCGAACAGATACTGAACCAAAATGTTCTTTGGAACATGGACCTTTAAATCTGATTGTATTACTTCATATTTAATAAAACTTGACAACAGACAGAACTTGGGATCAATGCCAAGTACAATGTAGTGAACATATGCTTAGTTATGCATAGTCTGGACCAGCAGTACATTTCACAATGCTGTGTTTACATTCTGCATTATTGATATATATACTACTCAACTTTGGCTAGGGATATACAAAATATATGTCATGATAAATAATTTGTGCACATCTTAAATGTATTCAACTACAGGGTTTTATCACCTTTGTTTCTTGACTCCAATAATTGGCACCATTCCCACCCCCCATTCCTCAAAGGCCATGTTGTTTTTGTTCCCAATTTTGGAAATTCCCAAATTAAATGTAAATAATTAACTCTTTTTTTATTACTATTAAGCACTATATGAAGATATTTTGAAAGTCATGTAACCCTCGACAAACGCCTATTGCCTCCCCCATAACATTTCAGAATGCAAAATAGTTTGAATAAGTACAAGTACATGCATATTTATTATTTCTCTATTAGATGCTTTTTAAATGAAGCTTAAAATTCAAATTTGTTTGTAAAACGACAATAAACTTCCCGAAGTCATAGCCATGGGTGTCAAGTCAAAGTTTAGAAATAAAACCCGAGTAATTTATTACTACAATTACATGGCATCCATTAAAGACAATAAATACATTGGTTTATTTGACATTATGGTTTTTTTAAATATCCCTATCAAAAGATGAGTAGTTGAACCAGTCTGGTATATATGTACAAGTGTTTGAAAACAGTTAAGTTTTACAGGATACATGCAAGTTAACTGATTTTATAGTAATAGTGACTATTCCAACAGCCATATACTTTTTCTTCTCATCTACAATGCAGTTTTCAGAATTTCATGCTTGGATATATTACCAATTTTTTCTAGACAGGATTATGTGTTTAGATCAGACAGAATCATTGAATTCAGTATTTGAATAAAAATTACTAACTGATTTAGGGCTCGAACTTAACAGCAGCAACGATGGGTCGGTCGACCCCCCCTCCCAATGGTGGCTCTTTTTTTTCAATATGCCCCGGAACCCTCCGAGCTTCGCGCCCTCGTGTAAAACACTTTGTGCCTCACCATAAGCCTAAGTGACCCCCTCCACCCCTTCAAAAACCTGTTAATACCTCTCAATGGAACTAGTCCGTTTTTATCACTTCGGCAAGCTCCGACTGAAAAACCACTTATTTGGTGTCAAATTTGTCATGTGATCAGAACGGTCATTCTGTCTTGTGTGTCCACTAACTTGTGTCTGATATTTTATCCTCAATTCCAGATTTAATTGGTTGTAACTGATGACTTTTACTTATTGTCATTTGTTTATTCAGCAATTCTTTATAAAATATTAGAAACGTTTAATTTGTTTTCTTAATTTGCTTATAAAAACAACGAAAGTGTTAGTTTTCATTATTTAAATCATTTATCTTGGGTGCCAAATAATATATACACTGCTTTTACAAAAACGAAATTACTTTTTATCAGCTGGCAATATCAATGCGATCAATTCACTTCATGAAGATGGAAATAAAAAGGAAAGATCCCATAGTAGGCTATCATTTAAAAAAATATTTTTATTATTTTTCAGATATCTTAAAATCTTTATTAAAATAATATTAAAACTGATCAGTTTAGCAAAATGAATACCCGTGAATGTCAGACCGACACTCCGTTTTAACTGAACTACATTTTAATAAGGTTCAATTAAATGTTAGCTTATAGATGCTAGTAGTCCATGATTCCATTTATAATAAATTTTTGTTTATTGAAGTTTATTGACATAAACTGAAGAAAGTTGACTACATGTACATGTATACAGAAAACTTAGTCACTTAAAAAAAAAAAAAAAAAAAAATTGCTGTCGGCATACTCAAAATTCACCGGGCGGCAATTTGTTTTTTAATTGCTGTGGGTGATAAATTCTTAAGTTCGAGCCCTGTGATTTCTGCTTGATTTTTTAATGTATAAAAAAAACATTTTGAATATTTGTTGTATATTGACAGTCTTGTTTAAAAAAACAAACAATTTTTTGCTGTTTTCCTATAGATGCTAACACCAGTTTTGTATGAGGTAGAATTCATCCCATTTGCGACATGTGAAGGGCATGCCATTCACACAGTGAAATGAGTTCTAAGCATTCTAACAGAAAAATTATACCAAATTACAGAAGTTGATGAGCAGCTGGCCTCAAATAAACATTATAAAACCAAACCGTGTAACATGTTGTTTTCATATGAAAACAAGTTAAAAATTTGCAAGTCATTTATCTTTTAAGAATATAAAAACATCAAAAAAGATGCATTAAACATGCACATTATGTAACAAGAGGGCTGGCAACAAATGTTTTTCGATTTAAACAAGCAAGGTTTGCTTTTTTATCTCATTTTTAACAGTATTTCAAATATATCAAGAATTCCTCATTTTCAGGAACGATAAAATGCAAATTGTAAGTTTTATCCATATTTTATTTTCTGCAAAGCTGATGAAAAAGATGACATTAAATAGTGATGCATATTGCCAAAATTTTCTTATTGTGATACAGGAACCTGAATTGCGATATATACCAGTCTATCGTAAAGACCAGGTTTCAATTATAAGAATTTATAAAGTGCTCTAATTTCATGTTTATTCTGTATAACTTGAAACAGTCTGATGAGTACTGCTAAAGAAATACATGTCCCCTTACGGGCCCAACAAGTTCTTATCTCCTAAATTCAAGGGCTATAACTGAGAAAAATTGGTAAAATGCCATGGAAGTCTGTAACAGTACATGATAAAGCTGTATACGCAAAATGTCAGTTCAGTGTCTCAAGGCATTGTGAAAAAAACACATCCAGGAAAAACTAATTTTCTTATCTCCTAAGTTGAAGGGCCATAACTACTTCACAAGATTCCCCATTTGTTTAGCCACTGTTATGAATATGATACATCAGGGCTAGCTCTGGGTTAGCAAACAATTTCGCCAAATTATCTATAAAATTTCAAAATATATAACTAAGTGCAATACACTGATACGCTAGAAAAATATTGCAATACATATTGTGCAAAATTTATTGGCATGCGAACACGTGCACATGTATATGCCAGCACACAAACATATACACAAAAATCGTAAGTAAATTGTTTAAAGATTGATTAAAAACTTACCATTCAGATCAGTAGATAGCAGATTTTCTAAACCAGTAGGTTCGTCTCCATACCAAAATATCCATAGTTCCTTGCTGAGATGCTCTGACGACCTGAAATCACTATTGCGCAGGACTCGCCTCCACACACACAGAATACCCGACTGTAAGCACTTGGAGTAGGAAACCAGCACAGGATCTTCTAACTGCTCTACACAAACACATTCTGGTGACACAGCCAGTTTACGCCATTTTATGCCACAAAGGTCAGTCTGAAAGACAAAAAAAGTATTTATAATTTTGTTTTAATTAAAAATAGATGCTGTGAAAAGTGTAGTGTCAAAAGTTCAAGTAGTGTTTTCCCTAGCTTGTTTTAGCATGGTGCAGCACCATGCCTCAATAGTCTAGCACCATCTTGCCTTAATCAGCACCATGCTGCCTGAGATTAAACAAGCCGTTTTCAGTAATTAATTCTAAAATGGCCTTTATATAACACCCAAAAAGGTATTATAAATGAATAAAACATGCCTTTTATATCTTTTGCCATTCATTTATTAAAGCAAGCACATAAATTACATTAATGTTTATTTTAATTAATTTTTGTATATTTTTAATGAAAAACAAGTGCCCCGAAAATGCTCCAAAAGTGTTTGGTCTATCATGCCATGCCAAATTTCTAGGGAAATCACCAAGTTGCACAATTGTTGCCTCTTGCTTTGAAATGCAAACAGCATACCTTTAAATAAATATATACCCATAAAACATAAAATTATCAAACAAGTTCATTGATAGAAAACAAATTTTATTGGAAAATTAAGAGGATAATCAACAGAACTATGTGGATTCAGTTTCAAGAGTACAAAATTCTGTTTTAGTTCAGATGGATGTTGCTGACCATCCCATTTCTTCATACAAAAGTATTATTACAACTCTGCTATGCTTCAGTGAGCATTAATAATGGGGATGTCTCTCCCTCGGTAATCTTTTATTGACAATCAATTCAGGTTATTTATTCTTCTTTTTTCTCTGAACAAACACTATTCACTTCCTCTCTTATCATACAACAAACAATGAGCAGAGAAAGAGTGAGGTACACTCCACACACCAACACGAGTTGCAATCAAAAACATGATCACACTGATGCAACAATCAATGACCATGGCCTCCAATCTAATTAAAATTAGCTCCACTGGTTAATTACTATTACCTGTGGATCTAATAGCAGCCCGTTGGAGCTCATGTCCAGTTAACCTTTCATTCGACCAATCAAAAATTACTTGCAAAATCATGCCAATGATTTGAAAAGAATTTGAAAACAATCGGGATTATGCCGATGGCATACGAAATGATCTGGGTGAATTACAAAGTATGACGGAAACTAATTTCAATATAAAATTTGTTTCAGGCGGGGAAAAAAAAACCTGTGATGGTATAGCCATAAAATCTGTTTATACTAGTATACAATCCAGAGTTTATTGCTGCAATTTCCTCCATGTTTTTTAATGTTGAAATAGACCAAAAAGTTTGCCTATTGCATAACAGTCTCACCTGATATTTTTAGAATTTGTATGCTCCTGAATAACACTATAAAAGGCAAAGTGTAATTGGTCGATATTTAAATTGTTATTTTTAGATGAAATGTCACCTGGACATGGGGAGTCCACCCAATTCTGTTAGAGCTACTGGTCTACCAGTAGAGCTACTTTTTAATCAGATTGCATGGCCTCAGATGACGAAACACATTAACTTGTTGACACAAAAATAGGGATGTGAAAGAGGTAATAATTGATTAATGAGCTGTAAAACCAGTGATAAACTATTTTAATACCCCAATCTTGGAAGGTCATTTTTAATAAAGGTTTTTAACCCATCTAAAACACATTGTTTTTCACTACAAATATTTTGAAAAATAAAACAATGATTCAAACTTGCTTAATTTAGTAATTATTCCTAAGCTTAAGCCCAGTCAGCATTGTATATTTAAACAACTGTAGGTCTTCATACATTTTATATTTGTAAAAGTTAGTTTGTTTAGTTTAACCAGAGCACATTTATAAATTTATTAATCATTGGCTATTGGATTTTAAACATTTGGTAATTTTGACTTGTAGTCTTAGAGAGGAAACCGTGCTACATTTTTCCGTGTAGTAAGGGATCTTTTACAAGTACCATCCCACAGATAGGATAGCACAGTGCCTTTTGATGTCAGTTGTGATGCATTGGTTGGAACAAAAAACAAAACCAATGGGCCTACCAACGAGAATTTTATTTAACACTGGGCTATAACAAGTCCCCGTGTTTGCATCAAGCGGATGAAACAAAAGTATTGCTTTATAAAAGTAAAGGAATAATTAACAGCATAGATCTTTGCCAGGGATTGAAATACACACTATTCCAAAAATACTGTTTTAAAACGGAATAGAAAATCAAATCTTCCAGTAACCCGTCATGAAAATTGCAATACAACACAAAATTGGGATGCGGCTATTCTATCTTCGCTTGCCGGGCTCATATGCTATTCTCAACAGAATTTAAAAAAATGTTTACAACTTTACTGAACGAAACTAATGCGCAGGATACATTTGATTCTAGTTCTCATTGCTGCATACAGTGCGTCACACTTGTTTGATCATTGTGCTGTTTTGTGTAGCGTAACATACGGTAACTGGTTAGCAAGCAGTGTTGTACATGCCTAGTTATTTTGCTGTGCCATTTTATGGGATAGTGTTACTTAAAATTCACTATTCCATTGGTAAAAAAAAACTACATTTCAATCCTGCTTGCTTACTATTTAATTAACCTTCTGAGTACTGCAGGCGAGTGATATCTCGCCCGACGTCACGTCGGTCGATATACTGTACACTGTATACAGTGCATTCCCCAATTCATATTTCCCGCTGTTTTGCACATGACACTCACCGGAAACGGAAATATAATTAAAGAAAAATGATTTTTTTTCAAAATGGTGGCTTTTGTTTTGATTTTTTCAATTGAAAATACCTTGAAATTTTGAGTTCAAAAAGTGGTTTTCGGCGCAAGTATTTTCACTTGATAACAATGGCTGCACATCGTGGTCATTTTCAGGGATCGATAGCTGATTGTGACAGCTAATTTGATAATAAATTTGATCGTTTTACCAACAACGAAAATTACCAAATATTGTAATATGAATCGTAGTTCGAGTTTAAAAAAAAATTCTGGTCAGAAAACCACTGTTATCGGGAATAATGGACATAAATACTGGACACTGTATTTTTAATGAATTAAAGTTCAATTCCTTTTTTCAATGGTTAATCAAGTATCAACATATTTGTTATGGGTGTAATTAAAAAAATATTAGAATTATCAATAATTATATCATAATTTCAAAATAAATCATTCACCTGTTTTCGTGTATATAAACGCAAAGTAGATCAGCCTTATTGATATTAAGAATGTTAAAACCAGTCTAAAACACCTTTCCCGCAGTATAAATGTAATTATTTTTATTTAAACTGAAAAGGAAAACACAGACAAATGCAAACAAAACAAAAGATTTACACCTTGACAGTCATTTCAGTTCACAATTGTCACATTGTTATAAAAAATAAAAGCGAAATAAGATCCACGTGTGTGCACAATCTATCCGAGAAAAATAAAATCCATGTAGGCATCTTAGCCATGCATGACAATGAACATGTATGCATCTGCAGTACTGTGCCACTCAAGAAAACGATTCCGAAACTGATCATGAGATGGGTCATGTGTGATCGTTCATTTTCATAGTAATATTTTTAACAAGACAAAACAAAAAAGTACTAAAATAATTCTGGGACAATAGTGTAGCGTTTAGGGCTGAAAATGAGGTCATGGGCAGTCTATAAATAGCAGGGTCAACAATCCACATCTAGTATCTACTGCGCCGAATCACCGGACATGCAAATCGTTTTGGATACAACGGGGTGCCTATATTTATGCACCATTTTAAAATGTTTATTTACTACAGACATAAACCAATTTGTAGTGTATTTCAGATTATGCACTGCTTCATTGGTGAGAGACACATTTTATTAAGTATTTCACAGTGTTCACATAGAAAATGGCCTTTGAATGCTTAGGTGCGCCGATACACCGGACAGCACTGTACATGCAACTCATGTGAACGTTGAGTCATGTTTATGAACACCAGTCACATCCCGACTAGCAGAGAATAAATATGAACGGCAATACTTCGCATCTCGGCTTAGTTAAGAATGGGCGAAAGAGAGTTAAAGTAACTTAAACACCTCCAAAATCAATGTAATTTAATTAACAAGTAATGCAGTCACAACACTTTATTGTACAAGTAGCTAGAAGATATGTTACATTCGATGATACCTTATTTTACCATTATTTTTCATACGCAGTATAGTCCATATGACCAATTTTAAGATTTGAAAAGCATGGCATTACTGGTACTGGAAAATGAAGATACACATGAATACAAATTGCAATACATATACTTCAATTTGTTACAGCTGAGAAAATGTGAATCAATTAACAACAAGTAATCTAGATGTAAAGGTTTTGGCAATCCAAGATTGGTAGAAACGTGCATACACATCCACACCAATCACAGAAACCTATATAATTTTTGAATGGACCCTGTCTTGGATGTTGGAGTTGCAGATTGTCATGTTTTGATTTATGTTTCTTTTTCTGTACATGCACAATGTAACTTACTTGCTACAAATATAAATTATTAACAAGAAGACATGTGCACCATAAATATCAAAGCATGCCAACAGCAGAGCTTAGCCTACAGTCATGGACATGACAGTCGGGAGATATTGAAGCATGGGGTCAGTAAAAAAAATAAAAACAGGTGACATTTTTGTTTTACTGTAAACAGCAATCATTCTACAAAGTATTTGCAGTCATAGTGCTTTAATGATTAGTTTCACATCTGCTTGTTTCAACGTACAATACCCATGTGATTTTTACTACGCACAAACAATAATCAACTAAGACAACTTTTGATAGCACGATTTAAAATCAGGTCTTACCAAAGCAAACAAGTTTGTGTAACAATCCTCAAGTGAGCAACCGTTTCCAGTCGGACCTGGGTGACTCATAGTCACTCCATGTTCTGAAAAACACCTGGGGTATCCAAATTTACTGCTAAAACATCAATTTTATAATGAACCTAGATTTTTTTCACAAATTAATACATTCTTCGCATAATATGGCGACAGTAATGGCGACTCGCTGGGAACAACAAGGCGGTAAGGGTCCATGCTTTTCATTGGTGCAATCCAGTCATGTGCCCCCGATCTAGAGCTGTACTGTTATCTCAACCAGCACTTTCAGTGCATCTCACGCATGCTAATTAGAAATTGCAATCAAGTTTACACCTCGGTAATATTAATGTTAATACTGTAGGTGTATGTAACCGTTTCTTATACAATATATTAAATTGATTAATAAGTATATTACAAATATATTAATATGTGCTTTAATCTGTTATTCTATTCTCACTTTGTTTTTACACAGTACATACCTGTGTGTACACGCGTGTATGTGTGTAGTTTGTTTTGTTTAATGACACCAGTAGAGCACATTTATTTATTAATCATCGGCTATTGGATGTCAAATATTTGGTAATTGTTGACATATAGTATCAGATAGGAAATCCCTACATTTTCCTTTAGTTTATTAGTAAGTTGTGTAATACGTACGTTTATATCATGTACATACACATGTATAGTAATTTATATGTGTGTATGTGTATGCATGTGTGTGTATGTATGTATGTGTGTGTGCGTGTGTGTGTATGTATGTATGTATGTATGTATGTATGTATGTGTGTGTGTGTGTGTGTATGTATGTATGTGTGTGTGTGTGTATGTATGTATGTGTGTATGTGTGTGTGTGTGTGTATGTATGTATGTGTGTGTGTGTGTGTGTGTGTGTGTGTATGTGTGTATGTGTGTGTGTGTATGTATGTATGTGTGTGTGTGTATGTATGTATGTGTGTGTGTGTGTATGTATGTATGTATGTATACATGTATGTATGTATGTTTGTTTTGGATTTTATGTTTGTATATGTATGTATGTAACTGTTCATGGGCTACGGTGGGGGCAAGGTATAATTCAGTGATGGAATGCTAATTTTCATTTCATGCTTGGTATATTAAAGCTGTGCTCCCTTGTGTGTGACAGAGAGGAAACCCGCTACCTTTTTTCCATTAGTAGCAAGGGGTCTTTTATATGCACCATCTCACCTTTGGTATACTAGTCGTCATGCACTGGCTGGGACGAGAAATAGCCCAATGGGCCCACCGATGGGATCAATCGCACACCGTGTGTGTGTGTGTGTGTGTGTGTGTGTGTAGTTAATGACCACAGTTAATAAGAGAGGAAATCCGCTGCCGCAACGCAATGGGCTTGTCTTTCCGATCAACAGCAACATACTACAGACAGGATAGTACATACCATGACTGTTACACCAGTTGTGGTGCACTGACTGGGACGAGAAAGAACTGACGGGAATCGATGTGTGTGTGTGTGTGTGTGTGTGTGTGTGTGCGCGCGCGTGCGCGCGTGTCTGTGTGAATGTATGTGTCTGTATGTTTCTGTGTGTATATGTGTGTATGTATGTGTATGTGTGTGTATGTGTATGTGTGTG
The DNA here is from genome assembly GCF_016097555.1 of Gigantopelta aegis. Classification (NCBI taxonomy): domain Eukaryota; kingdom Metazoa; phylum Mollusca; class Gastropoda; order Neomphalida; family Peltospiridae; genus Gigantopelta; species Gigantopelta aegis. The sequence goes on from NC_054701.1 coordinate 68,287,258, forward strand.
TGTATGTGTCTATGTGTATGTGTGTGTATGTGTGTGTGTGTGTATGTATGTGTGGGTCTGTAGTGTATGTGTGTGTCTGTGTGTGTGTGTGTCTGTATGTGTGTGTGACACACACAATATCCTGTACGCTGGTTTTTTGTATGGGTTTTGTTTGTGGGTGGGGTTTTTTAATATTAGGATTACTACCAAACGGCAATAAAGGGTTGCAAACGAACTATTAGGTTTTAACCCACCCCCCCCCCCCCCCCCCCCCCCCCCCCATCCCTCCAAAAAAAACCCCCAACAACCATGGTTTACAACTAATGAATAGAATGATGGAAATTCATGGTTGAAAGGTTTCAGGCCAGCTCATTTTGCTCTAATATATACATCGTTTTTACCCGAATTCGAGAATTTGCACCCTCTCCACCCTCACCACCCCGTCTCGTACGTTTATATGTGTGCGTGCTAAAAATGTGTTAAAACATTAGTTTCATTGAGTGCACTTACACTGGGTGCGGTGCGGTGCATGTGTTTTTAAATAGCTTATGCGGCCAGCCGCAATGAAATAACCGCATGCATACATCTCTGATATACAGAACAAATGTGACGTGTTAAAACAGCACATATTAATACAGCAAACACGGAAAAGGAATATTTAGTAGATTTTGCATTAAATGAAATATAATCATGTTTGTCTTCCTACAACATAAATAATACAATGCAAGTCTGATGCTCTTTCAGCGTTCAATACAAGTAATAGATAACTACAGACGCAGCATTTATGAACATGATAAATGCATATCTCTTATAGGCTTAAAATATTCTAAGCTCAGCTCTACTTTTAATACTGTTTAATATATAACAAAATCATTGAAAATACCCCCCCCCCCCAACCTCCCACCCCACCTCCAGCTGGGGCCGGAACGTAGTTAGTGTAAAATCTTCGAGCATATGCGGCAGAAGCAAGAGCTGGACTACACCCACGAGCCGCATCCAGTGAAAATGACTCGTTGTGTCCTAAAATCGCTACTAAAATTCACACAGTGATATCGCACCTTTATAGTCAATATTCTATGCAATACACCCAAGAGACGCGGTTTAGACATACCGAAGGCCTACGCAGACACTTAGCGGCTTTGGCATCAGCAATTAAATGTTGTTGTTGTTTTTTGTTTTGTTGTTTTGTGGGTTTTTTTTAACAAAACTACGGTTAATTGGTGTCTAACAAAGCAAGACAGTGGGAGGTTATAGGTAGCACTAAACCAAATAATTTCCGGCCGGGTCAAAGTTGGAGGTGCACCATAGAGAAGTTAACACCACAAGTCCTGTGATTGGTTATAAATGTGAGTGTGTTGGTTGTAAAACATAATTAGTTTCATCTGAGCTAAAAATGTACGCAATTTTATTTTATCTAGTACCAATGTGTCAAGTAGCCCTGTGCTTGGAACATGTATGGGGTACCTGTAAAGAAAAGGACTCGAATTTTGTGCGAAACTTGGGGTGTTGTGAAAACATCTGTTTATACCGAAAATGAGCCATGAAAAGTACCATTTTCTTCAGTTAATACTTTCAGGTAGGGGTTGTAGTACTAATATTTATGGGTCATACTTTGGTTGATATATTGCATATAGTGTTTTTAAGCACAAACGTTAACATGGTCGCCTATGTAATTTTATTTGGTATATTACAACCAGAAACACGAGTCCTCAAAATAAGGCTAATCCTACCGAATAGCTGCAAAAGAAATTTTAAATATATGTATATTTGAACATGATAGACTACGGCCTATAAATATTATACTTTCGACTATAGGCTCATAAAAAATAGCAACCAAATAGCTTTGGTTACTAGGTAGATAAAATGAAAAAACAACAACAACATTATAATTGAATGATTTTAAATGTCAGATGGAATTGGGCGCTTTCAACGGCTGAAGTTAAAGTTTGGTTTTGTTTAACGACACCACTAGGACACATTGACTAACTTATCGGCTATTGGATGTCAAAATCATGTTTGAAACCTGGTGTTGATGGCTCGTTATAGGATATCGACGATGTTCAGATTTGCTACAGTTGTTCTCACAAGACGAATAATTTAATCGAGAGTGCCCGATTCAGCATCAATCTTGCTGAAGTTTGGGCAATTATTGAAGCCCTGGAAGAGATTAAGGATTCGTGAGCATCCAAGCATACTCTTAAAAAAACAAAGGCATCGTAAAGACAATCAAGAAAGTGAGCGAATGATGATGCAAAAACACTATAAAACCCGTTCAATTCGCATAAAGGTAGCCATAGTCAATGTTTGTACTGAAACGCAAAAGCGCAATCCTCAGAGAAGCAAGTGCATCATAAAGTTATGTAACTTTGCATGCCGAACCCTCCGTAACCGGGTGTTGGTGGGGCATATAAGGACGCATCAGCAGTGAATCAAACAGACCGCATAACGGCACTGTAGGTAACGCAATATTGCCAAGATTGACGTCAGCTCAATGCAATACTGCCATTGGGAGATTGCAAACAGTGGCAACTCAACAAGCTGTGGCAAGGCATTTTGGTGTCTCCAGACAGACCATCTCTGCTTTATGTGCAAGGTACATAACCACTCAAAGTAACCACCGCCGCTGAAGATCGATACATCCGGGTGTGTCATGTTCAAAATCGAATCACAACAGCAACAACTACAGCGATACAAATCCCTGGACTACGCAGAATTTTTGACAAGACGGTTCGTAATCGGCTGAGGAAGGCAGGAATTTGTCCTAGAAGACAAGTGCGACGTTACGTTTTAACCCCACGTCACTTAGTGGAACGTCTGTAGTGGTGCCAGCAGAGGATGAAAGGAATCCATCATGATGGTAGGGCGGCTCTTGTGCATGTGGCAGGTGCACTGACGGGCATCACATATCGAGACGAGATCCTGCAGCATCACGTCATTCCGCACATGAACATCAACGGAGGAATGTTTCAGCATGACAAAGCCAGACCACATGTTGCACGTGTTAATCAATCAGAAGTTTCTGCAGCGCCACAACGTCCAGACATTACCTTGGCCTGTCCGTTCGCCGGACTGGATTAAAACCCAATAGAACATCTATAGGATGCACTGAATCAGCGTGTGCGCCGGAGAAATCCACCACCCCAGAAACTTCCGCAACTTCTTACGGCACTGCAGCATAAGTGGCAGAATATTCCACAGCATGTTGTGCAAAATTTGATTGCTTCCATGCGCCGCCGTTGTCAAGCTGTCATCAGGACTCGTGGTGGTCATAACCGATACTGTTTCGGATATGTACAGAGTAATACCTTCCCATGGCGTCTTCATCTTTGGATTGCTTGTATCATGTCTACCAGGGTTTTTTTAAATTATTAAACTTTGAAAATCAATGTCAAGTTTCTTTTTTTTGGAAGAGTTTGTGTCTCTAAACTTTGCAGTACAGTAAGTTGGAGCATCCGTTAGGTGGGATGGTGATACAGTGTCTTTTTATCCATGTTATATTTTGTTAGGTACCCAGTTAAGTTGGCATTAAGGCAATGAAAAGACAGATTCCACTGACAAGTCTGCTTGAATGTGTCAGTGTTGGTATCCCCTACAGTGATTTTAAATATCACATTAAGCAATGATGACAGTGAAAATACCCTTTCTATTCTGTCTTGTGCAGATACATTTTTGATTGCAAAAATGAGTTTGTTGTTCAAATTTATGTGGGATATATAATATTATTTAATTGAATTCTATGACCAGTTAGAAGAGGCGATCAAGACTACACCCCGGCATGATGTACTCATGGTGGTGGGAGACCTCAACGCTAGAGTTAGCAAGGACAAGACAGGAAGCGGGAGGGTCATGGGCACCTAGGGCTTTGGGCACATGAATAACAACGGTGAGAGACTGTCAGACCTATGTGTAGAAAACAACCTAGTCATATGTGGGACTCTATTCAAGCATAGAACTATCCACAAGACTACCTGAAGGTCCCCAGATAACAACACTGTCAGCCAGATCGACCATGTGATAATCAACCAGAAGTGGAGACGCTCACTTCAGGATGCCAAAGCCAGGTGCGGAACGGTTGTGGGAGTGACCACGTGCTGGTTGTGGCAACGCTGTCCCTGAAGTTACGGAAGGCACAAAGAGGAAAGGAGAGGCAGCGACGATTTGACACCGGAAAGTTGATGGACCCCAAGACAGCAAAAGCTTTCCATTTGGACCTGAGAAACTGCTTTCGCATACTTCAAGAGGAACAAGAATTGTACATCAACAGTTTCAACCAGACACTAACAGAAACAAGCATGGAACTGTTAGGCTACAGAAGAAAAAGGAAAGAAGAATGGATCAAACCCGACACATGGACAACAATTGATGAACAAAAATCAACAAAAAGAAGCTGAACGACACCAAGTCCCAACGCCTAAAGGAACAGCTCCGGGTTATATACTCAGAACTGGACAAAGAAGTCGAGAGAAAGACGAAAGCAGACAAGAGAGCCTTCATTGAGAATCTTGCGGATGAAGCAGAAAAAGCTGCACAGACACAGAACATGGCCACGCTGTACAAGATAACCAAAACACTGACTGGAGGTTATAAGAATGGCGACGTTCCAGTGAAAAATGTAAACGGAAATGTTGTCACCGGTGTAGTGGAACAGACCCAGAGATGGAAAACACACTTTAAGACCATTCTCAACAAGATAGTACCCAGCAACCAAGCAAACATCCCAGAAAGTGAGGAGGACTTGCAGGTAAATACAGAACCACCATCTACCGAAGAAGGCAATCAAAAACATGAAGTCGGAGAAGGCGCCGGGGGCAGACGGTGTGAGTGCAGAGATGCTGAAGGCTGGAGGAGAGGTCACTGAGGAAGTCTTGACAGAGATCTTTGAAGGTATATGGAAGACGGAAAAAATACCAGGCGACTGGAAGACAGGGATGATCGTCAAACTACCGAAAAAAGGAGACCTTACCCTTTACAGCAACTGGAGAGGGAACACGCTTTTATCTGTCACTAGCAAAGTCTACAGCAGGGTCATCCTGGACAGAATCTCAGTAGCTATCGACCCACTGTTGCGCAAAGAACAGACGGGGACCACATCTTTACTGGAACAGTGCCAGGAATGGAACACGCTAGTCTACGCAAACTTCGTCGATTTTGAGGTGTTCGACAGCATCCACAGAGACTTTCTCTGGTGTATACTCCGGCACTATGGAATCTCACTCAAGATCGTGAATGTCATCAAACTGCTCTACAATGATTTCAGGACACAGGTCATTTGCGGTCAATACCTCACAGAAGATTTTGAAATCAAGACCGGAGTGAAGCAAGCATGTATACTATCTCCCTTCCTCTTCTGCCTTGGTATCGACTGAGTCATGAAAGAAACAGTGCAAGGTGAGAACAGCGGCATCAAATGGACCTTCACGGAGATACTTGAAGATCTAGACTTTGCTGATGACATAGCTCTTCTGTCACATCGCTACAGGAACATCCAAAGAAAAGGTGAGGAACTTGCCAAAAATGCCGGATCAATTGAATTAAAGATCAACACCAACAAGACCAAGACACTACGAAACAACAACCAAAGAGCAGATCCCATCACGATTGGAGGAAAAGACATTGAAGAGGTGACTGAGTTCACCTACCTTGGGGCCAAGGTGACAACAGATGGAAACTCTATATATGAGGTCAAGGAAAGGATCAGCAAGGCAAGAGGGGCTTTTGCGGCACTGAAGAACATCTGGAAGACCAACAAGATCAGCAAAATGAACCAACGTCTTGAGTATGCTGCTGTATGCAGCGGAATCATGGAAGGTCACCAAAGGCATCTGTCAGATGCTGGAAGTTTTCCAGAACAAGTGCCTAAGGAGGATTCTGCGTATCTACTGGCCAAACAAAATCACCAACAAGGAACTACAAGAAAGGACAAGCCATCTCTCTCGAGGTTAAACGCCGCAGATGGAAATGGATTGAACACGTCTGCAGAATGCCACTGACATCCATCCCAATAGAGTGGTCCTGCGCTGGATCTCTGGTGGCAAGATAATGAGGGGGAGACCCGGAGAAGATCGGTGGAGCGGGAGATGAAGGCCCTTGGGTGGAGTTGGGGCCAGGTGACGAAGCTTGTAATGGACAGACAACATTGGCGTTCTTTGGTGTCGGCATTATGTGTGACCGCATACGAAGAGGATTAAGCAGTAAGCATATACTATTATAAGTAAAAGTAAACTTGCGTTCAACTGTATCGGTAGTCTGAAGGAGTAAATGCATAATTTTTATTTCTTTAAAATTGCATAATGCCCAAAAGTTTTAAATATTTTTGATCTTGAAATTGTTAAAATTACTCCAAAATTATTTTATTTATCAGTAGAAATAACAACCGGTTAGTGTTTTCATGGATATGTGGAACAGATTTTCATGTTTACTCCCCCCACCCCCCTACTCCCCGGATTTTTTTAGGAAGTCACTGTTTACGCCGAATGACGCTGCATTACACGTTTGATATCCAAGCTTTAATTCGAAGAGTATGTGTGGAACAGAGTATAGGTTGCAGGCTTATAGTTATGTTAGTTATTGCAATTTTTTTAAAAATAGCTTGCAACTATGATAACTTGCATTTCTTAGTATAAAGGGTTCGCTTTTTTATTCCCCAAAATATTTACTGATATAAACAGCAACAAAATAATAATAATAATAATAATAATAAAAATCGGAGGGATTTCAGGAATAGAATAAAGCGACAGCACTAAATCAATATCTGACGATTAACAGCTATTATCAGTTTTAATCTATTTTTAGTAACAAACATGGACGATGACAGGTGCTCGAAGTGGGAGTTAAATAGTAAACAATCTAAATGTCACTAAGCAAAGTCAATAACCGATTAACCGAAAATGCTGAATTATTTTTTGACGTTGCTAATTTTCGTTTTTGGCATATGGATTGTCAGTCGGTAAATATACTTTGATGTTTAGGGTAACGGACGGTTCGCTCAATCGTCTGTTTGCCCAACACAGTTGAACACTCTGTCACAGACACTGGTCCCCAGTATAATTAGTCCTAGCCCGAGTACTCCGACAATAAGAGAGCTAGACGGACATTTGGACATAAATACGCTCTCATTACAGTCAGAGACCAAGCTATGTATTTTTTTGTCAATTCCCGACAACCAAAAAGTTGGCAAAGATTTCTGCTCTAATACCACAACAATCCTATGTTTTTTTAAAAATCCACATATTAATCACTAATACACACACTACAGAAAGAAACCCAACAGCACCCACATTCAGCTAAGCTTCGGCAAACTCCGGACAGCAGAATTGTAAGTTCGCTGACCTATATCGTGACGTTGCGTCACATAATCGCTCACTCAGCCATTCCGTCTACTAGGCGTAATCGCCCAGTGGGCGATCATGTGATCTACGTCACGAAATAGGTCACCGAGCTTTGTAATTCTTGCGACGGAGTGTCACGAAGCGTAGCTGAATGTGGGTGCTGTTGGATTTCTTTTTGTACTATGTGTATTAGTGATTAATTAAGATTTTTTTTAATCAGTTAACTCGAAAATGATCGATGTAAAGGTATTTGACGTCAAACATAGGATTGTTGTGGTATTAGAGCGGAAATCTTTGCCAACTTTTTGGTTGTTGGGAATTGCCAAAAAAATACATAGCTTGGTCTCTGACTGTAATGAGAGCGTATTTATGTCCAAATGTCCGTCTAGCTCTCTTACAGTCAGAGTACTCGGGCTAAATTAGTCCCAGCGCCTTTTCGTCCACAAAATACTAACAAATCAGGGGTGGATTTAAACAAAAGTAAAAGTAAAGTTTGTTTTATTTAACGACGCCGCTAGAGCACATTGATTTTTTATCTTATCGTCGGCTATTGGACGTCAAACATATGGTCATTCTGACACTGTTTTTAGAGGAAACCCGCTGTCGCCACATAGGCTACTCTTTTTACGACAGGCAGCAAGGGATCTTTTATTTGCGCTTCCCACAGGCAGGATAGCACAAACCATGGCCTTTGTTGAACCAGTTATGGATCACTGGTCGGTGCGAGTGGTTTACACCTACCCATTGAGCCTTGCGGAACACTCACTCAGAGTTTGGAGTCGGTATCTCGATTAAAAATCCCATGCCTCGACTGGGATTCGAACCCAGTACCTACCAGCCTGTAGACCGATGGCCTTCCACGACGCCACCGAGGCCGGTAGGATTTAAACAAGGTCCTGGCCCCAATCCCACCGTACTGCATTACCTATACCATCGACGTCCCAAACTGCGTTTACCTAATGACAAAAACACGAATACGATATTTATGGAAATACTATTCTACATTTTTCAGTTACAGTACGTGAAACAAAATAAACTGCAATCAAATAACATAAAAAATAAACAATGTGGACGTAAAACATATCCATTCTAATAAATGAAAGTGAAATGCCCTTCGTTAAACAGGAAAGGGTGCGATGTTTCTAACTAAAGTATCGTACTGCACATGTGCGGTTCGACATTTTCCATTTTTAAGGCAACTACATGAAAAAATATGTGTTTCTTAATTATGCACAGTTGCCGAACACTTAATTTTTTTTTAAACATTTTTAAAGGAAAAATTCTATATCAAGCATTCTGCTTAAAATTAAATTCTATGGCCTTGTTGATCTGGCACGTGTGAGGTCATGTGACACGCACCGAACATTAATTCATCTTTCTCCATTTTAAGTCAATTTCTACGAATCATGTGGACCCGATATCGGTAATTTTAAGGAATAAACAAAAACGACTTAGTAAAATTAATGGTTTTAGGGGTTTGTAAAGTTTTGTATTTAGATACTTACTTTTCTCAACTTTATTGTTTATAAAAATGTTCCTGAACTGTGAAGAAAAACCTCATAAATGAACGACATGCCGATGACAACAAATCGGATGTTGATTGCACGAACCATGCACGAGAAAACAAAGTGAATGGAATTTGAAGCATAACGCAGTTAGGGACGTTGACGATATGTACAGGGAACATTTTGTTTTAAAAATTTTGATTAGCAATTTTTTTAGTCCGAAGGGACGTACTCACACACACACGTAGTAAGTGTGGTTAAGAAAAGTATTGACTTAATGTACCCTGTGCACTACACATTTTTATCAGTTAAAAGTTGGGCATAAGTTCAACCCATACCCCGCTTTAGATGGTTACGGCAATTTTAGATACATGGTTAGGGTTAGTCTTCAGGGCCATTGATATAGAGGGGTACAGGTCAAACTCTTTTCGAACGTTGGGTACCATCGACGTCCCAAACTGCGCTTGGCTAACATAAAAAAACCAGAGGGTAAAATGGTTATGGTGCCATACCCAGATTTCGTGGCAGATATTATTCTTTAAAGTTAACTCTGACAAAATTAATTACCCTTATCATTACTGTATCAATTTCTTAACCCTAACCCTAAACGTAACCCATTTTCTTTTTGGGGAAGGTCCCCCATACTTTCTGTTGACTGTGGTTGCATTCAATTTCATACAGTGCTCTACAAAGCAAGTTCAAATTTACTCTTCCCTGGCCAGTAAAGTATAATATTTTAGTCGCCAGCCACTTATATTTAGTAGCCAACTAATATATACTTGTAATTAAATCGATTCATCTACGATTTTATGGCACATTACTAATGCTGTATGAACTCCTCCGCAAGGCTCAATGGGTAGGTGTAAACCACTTGCACCAACCAGTGATCAACAAAATGACCAACTGGTTCAACAAAGGCCATGGTTTGTGCTATCCTGCCTGTGGGAAGCGCAAATAAAAGATCCCTTGGTGCTAATCGGAAAGAGTAGCCCATGTAGTGGCGACAGCGGGTTTCCTCTCAAAATCTGTGTGGTCCTTGACCATATGTCTGACGCCATATAACCATAAATAAAATGTGTTGAGTGCGTCGTTAAATAAAACATTTCTTTCTTTCTTTCGAATGAACTCGTGAAGCATTAATTCCTAGTTGTTAAATAGTAATAACAAGTTACTGTTTGTGTCTGGTTCTACTAAAACAGACTGTTAACTATCATTATCAAATATCGTACCCAATAATTTTATTAAACGAAATTAAGCGAATTACTATTTTAATGGCACTGCTAAGATGTGCATTTAAATTGCAGTACTCATTAAAAGTTAAATAAAAGCATTGTGATAATATCTACCAGGCTTCAACGTGTTACTAGTAGTTACCAATCGGCTACCTTACTTTTGATTTAAATAATATTTATTTTCGTCACATACTGTCTTGTAAATCCGTAAATAATTTTTTGTAAATAGTTGTGTCTTTAAAGCCGTCTAAAGTCGAGTCATGAAAAAACAAACATGTTTTCATCCTCCACTGGTGAACATGACTTCCGACGTGATTAAAACAACATTCACAACTGGAGACGTCATTATCGTGGAGGGAAAGTTAAGGGAGATAACAACATAACAAAGTATAACCTCCCTTCATAGTCCCAGTGGCGTAGGAAGGTGCCAAAAAGGGGGGGGGGGGGGGCACACTTTTTATATTTACAACTTGTACACTATTATAAAGAAAATATCTGAAAAGAGGGGGGAACATGCCCCCCCCCCCCCCCCCCCCCCCCCCCGCTTCCTACGCCAGTGAGTCCGATTAACTTGTCTCAAACTTTTATTTTTCAAACAAACTACCGATAGAAAACATGTTTTATGGAAATAAATTGCTACTGGTCCACTGTGTTTTCCAATGTCCATTTTGTTTACAGATTAAAGTAAAATTATTGGACAGTCGCCAACTGGTGAATGTGATTTTATTTTTTAGTTGCTGGGGAATGTTTTTAGTCGCCATGGCGAGTATTTTACTCGCTTTGTAGAGCACTATCATAGCATCATACCCAAACATTTATTTCTGGCAGAAACACTGGGAAAGAATATTCTATATTTTTTAGATATGTATGGCTCTACACAGTGAGTGAAAACACTCGCATTTGAGAGTAACTTTTGTTCACAGGCGACTATTTATTAAAAAGTAGTAACCACTGGTGAGTACAAATATTATGCCAGGTAATCAAAAAAAAAAAAAGGTTGAACATGCCAAGTATTCCTTAGAATTCATATTGTGTATAACAACAAATATTGGAGCAACAGCATCAGTATTCAACCAGTGTATTTTTATACTCCTTTTAACTAAGCACAGTGTTCGAGATTAACGGTGTCCCGATATCCTGGGGATACCAGAATTTAATTTTGGATATCAGACTTCAAGAACCCAGTATCCCACTGGGATATCATATAATGTTTTTTTTTTGTTTTTTTTATCATGTGTGTTTATTTTTAGCTGAAATAATGAAAGTCATCATTTACTGGTGAAGTTAAGTAACAGTATTTTCGAGCTCGTACCCAGTCTATAATGCTATGCCATAACAATATCTCCCCCAACTCGTACCCTGTCTAATGCTACACTGGAGCAATAGCGGCATAGCAATAGACTGAAAACTGCTAAGTCGCTATTGTTTTTGTTGGATGTTTCCTCCCTTCAAATTTTATTTGGGATATTGATTCCACCTCTGCAGAAAATTGATACAGGTAGGTTTATCATTAGTAATGTCAGAAAAACTTATAGATTACTGCTAAATATTAATTTTGTTTATATATTTATCATGTAGAACTCTACCTTTCAGTTTTGACTTTCATGTTGATTTTCCCTTCATTTCTTTTACAGAGTTATAGCCCTTGAACTGTGGAGATATCGAAATTTGTTGAGTCCGGTGGAGGACATGTATTGTTTTAACAGTACTCTCAGAATACGTGTGTAATGTAAATTTTACTTTGTGACATTCAGAATGTTCGCATGGCTCATCTGCTTAGCACTGCAGAGGTTCTTGGATGTGCAGATCAAGTTTGGCAGTTTTGGCCTGTTCAATTTTGGAAACGTACAAGTGATCATCAAAGGAATGAAAATTGTGAGTAATATAAAATCTGATTATAACACTACATTACCTCTTAAGAGCTTAGGCTATTTCGATGTTGAGAAATTGTTCTAACTTCTGTGGCATAAGTTTTACCAATAAATATTATGTTTATCTTAAACTGCCAATATCTCATGCTTGTTAATCTGGAGGGAACCACAGATTTTGCTTCTGTCCTTCTGTCATTCTGTCTGTCTGACTGTCGGTTGGTTGGTCAGACCATCCAGCTGTTGTGTCGTTGTTCGTCTGTCCATCTGCCCTGTATATATGGTTTTCTAAAAGATTTTAGTCCCCTACCGGTCCTATCAGAAGGGACTATCAGGGCTCACCCTGTACATTGCCAAATTAACCAATTGTTATTTTTTTTCACAAAATGACTACAGAATTTAGACTTTGGCTAATAAAATATTTCTCAAATTAACCACATTTTAATGATTTTCAAAGAAATACTCTACATTTCTGAAAATTGACTCAACCACAATTTGTTCCAGTTTGAGGCCTGTCTCTGACTGTCTGTCTGTCTTTTTAGCTATCCATCCCTGTGTCCCACATATAGTTTTCTGGACTTTTAATTTTTTTCTGCAAGCAGGTTACCACAAAATACAGACCTGGTAACCTGGTTACAATACATTTATGTTCCCATTATTATTAAGTCTGTAAAATCCCTTCACAGATTCCTTCTGTCTTTTGTCTGTATATCTATCTGTCTCTCCCACTTACAGTTTTCCAGATGTTTTTTTCACCACAATATTGAGCTGAAATTTTGTGTATAGCTTTATCATGTACTGTTACATATCAAGTTTTATTTTCATGGTGATTTATCCATTTTTGACAGTTATAGTCCTTAAACTTAGGAAATACGAAAATATATTTTATGGACCTTTTTTTGCAATGCCTCAGGATGTTGAGCTGAAATTTTGTGTACAGCTTTGTCATGTTTGATACAGATCAAGTGAGACTTTCATGGCGATTTACCCATTTTTGACAGAATTATTGCCGTTGAATTTAGGAGGTACAAAAAAACTAACAATTGAGCTCGGTAGGGAACATGTATTGCTTTAGCAGTACTCTCAGAATGCGTGTTAATACATGTCACCTTTTTTACTGTACTGATACATACACGTGTGTCTAAATAACATTCATTTGATCCAAACTTAGATCATGTTGTTTTTAGTGTAGTAAGATTTCACTGCTCTTGACTTTCTTGACATGTGGTAACTTATTGGTAACCTGAATGGCTGTTCTCGACTTACTTCAATGCCTGATTTTATCTGCATGTAGTTCATGAATGTGTAAGATGGTTAATCTCTTTTGTTTGCAGGAAGTATCAAAAGTCTGGGTGTCTAGTTGTTTTGTTAACACTGATGTCAGGTATTATTGCTTTACTAGTCTTTTTTTTTTTTTTATTATTTATTCATTTTTTTTAGTACATGATATCCACATTTGGAATAACAGAAAATTTGACAACATAGCAGTGTTAAAGATACTTATTCTAAATATATGCATACGTATAATTATCACAAATATTAACCTTAGTAACAACTGTAACAATGTACTACTATTCTTGTCGGTTGTATATAAATATAACTCACGTAAGTACATACAAGTAAGTAGGCCTTCAAACTTTTTTATATTAATGAAATAATTTTCTGATTTTCCTTTACAAGACATTAAGATGTGCAGGAATGGAGCTAACTCTGGGTTTACTAGAGTCTTAACTTGTGATTTTTGTATTGAATTTTATAATGTACTGATGGAAAGAAACAAGAGAAAACGTAAATAATAACATAAAATTCTGACTGCAACCAGAAACCCTCATCCACAGTATCAGGAAGTTTCCTATATTACTGACATCCAATCCCACATTACAAGGGGTGAGACGTAGCCTAGTGGTAAAGCGTTCGCTTGATGCACAGTCGGTCTGGAATTGATCCCTGTCGGTGGGCCCATAGGGCTATTTCTCGCTCCAGCCAGTGCACCATGGATCAAAGGCCATGGTATGTGGTATTCTGTCTGTGGGATGGTGTATATAAAAGATCCCTTGCTGCTAATCAAAAAGAGTAGCCCATGAAGTGGCAACAGCAGGTTTCCTTTTTTAATATCTGTGTGGTTCTTAACCATATGTCCAATGCCATATAACTGTAAATAAAATGTGTTAAAGAAAGAAATGTTTTATTTAACGACACACTTAACACATTTTATTTACGGTTATATGGCGTCAGACGTATGGTTAAGGACCACACAGATTTTGAGAGGAAACCTGCTGTCGCCACTACATGGGCTACTCTTCCGATTAGCAGCAAGGGATCTTTTATTTGCGCTTCCCACAGGCAGGATAGCACAAACCATGGCCTTTGTTGAACCAGTTATGGATCACTGGTCGGTGCAAGTGGTTTACACCTACCCATTGAGCCTTGCAGAGCACTCACTCAGGGTTTGGAGTCTGTATCTGGATTAAAAATCCCATGCCACGACTGGGATCCGAACCCAGTACCTACCAGCCTGTAGACCGATGGCCTGTCACGACGCCACCGAGGCCAGTCAAAATGTGTTAAGTGCGTCGTTAAATAAAATATTTCCTTCCTTCCCACATTACATCTCTGTATTTTATACAGTAGCAGGGAACATTTTGTTTTCAAAATCTTGATTTGCGATATTTCTAGTCAACTGAATATAGATTAGCAACTACTGTTTAATGTTTTAAAATTGGGTAGCGATCTCTGAAACTTGCGTTACGAATTGCGACGCGATACTGAACAAAATGTTCTCTGAGTAGTGAATTAACTTTGGTCTCAAATACTATGGTTTCCTTTATTTTTTCCATCATTCCACAAAGAATAAATATAATATCACAGTTAAGAAATAGATTGAGTCTGGCTGTGAACTCGTTTGTTTTTATTTATCGTTGGATATTTTATTTTCAGTTTAATAAATACAAACTCAAGATATTTACAGTTTTACTATATTATTCAAATTCATAAAATTAACAGACTCTAGTTTTTAAACACTGCAGCATGTGTGTTAGAGCTGTTTTTGATAACTAAAATCTGATATTACTTAAATGTTATTGTTTAGAATATCCATTTTCGTACATCTGAAGTGTGTCTGATCATTCTGATGTTTGTAATGTTATATGAAATGCAGTTTTCGTAATTGTAAAAATGCACATATTTCTGAGAGGTAATGGTTATAGAGATGATCTCTAGTCTATTTTTAGAGGATATATCCCCGTTTCAACGGTACAGACACTTGTTTCACACTATTGTAACTTTATACACATATGTTACAGTTTTGTAGATTAACTAAACTAGTTAGTGTGTATTTTCATGTCTGCAACTTTAAATATACTCTTCACAAAAAGTAGGAGAACCTGAAATATTAATGTTAATATCAACTGTTAGACTGAACATAGGTCTTGATCACAGACATCCTAGTAAAGAACGTTCAGGTCTGTTTATCAACACACCGAAACACATTCCATAGTTTGCACATTCATCACACAGTTGCCCCATACACGTGCATGGGATGTCATTTCCGGGAAGGTCGATTAATCACTGTGGAACATTATTTCTGTCAAATTTTTTCATTATGTTGATCAAACAGTTATTATTGTTTTGTTTTTAGTCATTTTTATTGTTTGAATTTGCAATTTACTGATAAAAAAACATCAACTTTCAAGTTTCACTTCTGATCCCAATCGTCCTTCAAGATCTTCAGTGGTCATAAAACCTACTGTAATACTGAACTACCAGTTGTAATGTTTGTCCAATTATTATCATATAACCACAGGCGCGTGTACAGGGGGGGGAGGTTTGGGGGTCGAAACCTCCCCTGCTCAAGGCGAATTTTTTTTTCATATCCCAATTTTTTACATTCCTGTGAATGGATATGGAAGTACTGAGATGTTATCGGGCTTCGCCAGACACCTCGACCCCCCCCCCCCTGCAAAATTTCCTGTGCACGCCCCTGAACCATTCACCACAGCTAATATACCGTACGATTTTGGCAATTGTAAATTCTTATTAGAGTTCCCCTATGTTTTTTGAAGAGTATAAAATTATATAAATTGTAAATATTTTATCACATAAACAGGCATTGGAAGATGTCTGCAACTGGGATGACCAGTAATTACACTACTCCACCTAATAACCACTATTTTTTGTTGATCAACTAAATTAAACTTGTGTTCTACAGTCCAGCTTAAACCCTGAACATGATATGAACAGTTAACTTATTGACAGAAATAAGCTAAGGGCACTTTTTCAAATAATTTTTTGTGAGTATGTTTGTTGACAAAGATGAAAGACTATAAAAATGTAGTTAGAAAAATATTTGTAGCTTGCTTCTGGTAATGTGATAAAAAGATTTGCAAATGTTTAAAACAATTTCAGGAAGTTGATAATTCTTTGTGTTCGGGATGTACGAATTCAAGCAGATGTGAGTCCTACCCCGGACACTGCTAGGCCTTACAGTGAGAAAACAAAGAGAAGTACCATACCAACCAGCGATATTGAAACAACGAAGAAAGATTTTACCAAAATCATGGCCATTGCACAGGTATACTTAGTTTGAACAATATTTATTATAATAATGCACCTTATGACTTTTTACAAACAAATATGTTACAAGATACAATGAAACCCTCAACTAATAACCACCCCAGTTCTAAGACCATCCCACTATAAATACCAAGACCACTCCACTTTAAGACCAAGACTGCCCCACTATTAAGACCAATATTTTAAAGATGAGAATTTTACCAGAATATGGATTGGGATCAGTAGTCGTTTTTAATAGATTTTGACATCATCAAAACTCAGAATTACCTATCTTGTCACACAAGTGAAAAAGAAGTTTTTATTTATTTATTTTTAAAATCCCACTTCCCCCTTTCTTTTGTCTTCTTCGACTTCCATCTCATTTCTTCCCGATTTGGCAGCCCCTCCTATCTTTCAACTTCTTTTGCTGTCCACCTCCACAACCCAGTCCTTGTCTCCCCAACCGTGACAGGTGCTTGTCTCTTGTGACTATCTGTGCCACACACCTGCCATGTCCCATCAGCTTTTAGCTGTGGGCTTAGTCTGACTACTTTGGAGAGTGACAAGTGACAAATTAATGACACACCAAAGTGTCAGTATTTAGGATGGCATTTTTTTAGACCCACTTACTTTTGGGAAAGGGCCGATGTTCGATACGACAGAATTCCTAGATAAATCCCTGATAGAGCCATGTTTGTGTTGTGTCATAAAATAACAGACCTCGCCATTAACATAATTGAAGGGAGTGATTAATTGCTCCGCTGACTTAGGAGAGCCAGGACATAGCTCAGTGGTACATTGCTTGTCTGATCTAGGATCAATATCCCGTCGGTGGGTCCATTGGCCTATTTCTCGCTCCAGCCAGTGCTCCACAACTGGTGTAACAAAGGCCGTGGTATGTACTATCCTGTCTGAGGGATGGTGCATATAAAAGAACCCTTGCTGCTAATCGAAAAGAGTAGCCTATTAATTGATCCCTGTCATTGGGCTCATTGGGCTATTTCTCGCTCCAGCCAGTGCACCACAACTGGTACATCAAAGGCCGTGGTATGTGCTATCCTGTCTATGGGATGGTGCATATAAAAGATCCCTAGCTGCTAATCGAAAAGAGTAGCCTATGAAGTGGCGACAGAGGGATTCCTCCCTCAATATCTGTGTGGTCCGTAACCATATGTCTGACGCCATATAACCATAAATAAAATGTGTTGAGTGCATCGTTAAATAAACTATTTCCTTCTTCTTCCTTCTTCATCATGTTGTGTTGATGTATTACATATACGTCCCACTTTACATTCTTGTGGGATGTAACATTTTGATGTGAACCACAATATTTTTAATAATATGGGTAATGATAACATCTTTATTTTCCTTCAGGTGCTGGGCATCCGCATTGAGAATCTCACGGTGATGATACTGAACAAGGTGATCCCTTTCTGCTTGATACACATCGCAGTCCAGGAGATCTCTGCCGAGGGGGGATCCGAAAAGGATAAGTGGGTTTCTTCTTCTGATTGTCTGCATTTTCATATAATTACCTTTTGTGATGCCTAATAGCTGATGTGTATTGTTGTGCTTGGGTGTCGTTAAACATTCATTCATTCATTCATTCATTCATTCATTCATTCATTGTCTACATTTACTCACCCCTCCACTGCATGGTGCATGAACATAATATAATATACTGAGTCAAATTAAAACTTCACAATCTAAAATTTGAATAAAGTCAATGAGTGTTGAAAGCTGGTATTTTTCAGGAATAAATATTGTAATAGCAATGTCTACACTCCATTTGAAGCCCATCACAGCCCACGTGGCCCGATCCATTGAGGCAAAAGTGGTTTGACACATGCTACTGGTCACGTGACTACAATAGCACATGTGATTTCATCGTTACTTGCTCACAGTAGTCTGACACAACGAAAAAACACATTAAAATGATATTTGTTACGACCTGTTATGATGCCATGCCTCACAAATGTGCAGTGTTAACGTGCCGTCCGCAAGTTGCAAGTGGGAACGTCAGTAGCTGACGTTGCAAGGGCATTGGGTTGCAGTCGACAGGCAGTTTATTATCTGCGGATACGAGTACAACAAACAGGCACCACAGTTGATCACCCCCAACCGCGTAGACCACGTGTGATATCACAGGTAGATGACCATCATATTGTGTTACGTCACCTCCACAACCATTTCATGACAGCTATAGCAACCAGTAATGAACTTTTCAGACGTCGGGTGTTCGGGCAAATGATCTGAAATCAGCTGCCCATATGTTGGAACCATTTTGACACAATTTCTTCGACGTCAACGTCAACTGTGGGCACAATGCCACTTGCGATGGACTCGGAGGGAATGGAATAGAGTCGTGTTTAGCGATGAATCAATATTCACACTGCGATTTGCCATGGCAGGCAGAGGGTTTGGAGATGATGTGGAACATCATGCTCAGTGTTGTGTCAGTGAAGTTGACAGATTCGGAGGCGGACGTGTAATGGTTTGGGGTGCTTTCTGTAGAAATGGCTGTTCTCGACTTCTTGTCATCCGTGGCAACCTCAGCACTGCTGCATACCACTACCAGGTGCTGGCCCAGGAACTTGTGCCCATCATGGCAGCTCATGGTCCAGGCCTGATCTTTCAGCATGACAATGCTCGACCCCACACTGCTATCTTGACAAGGGATTGCCTGAGGAAAGCAGGCATCAATGTCATGAATTGGCCTTCAAGGTCGCCCGACCTGAATCCCATCAAGCACATCTGGGATGTGCTGGGAAGATGCCTGCACACACTCAGGAACCCTCCTTAGACTTTGCAGGAACTTGGTGCCTCATTAGTGGAACAATGGCGCAGTATCCCTAATGCAGTCTTTATACGCATCAGGCAGTCAATGAGGAGGCGTTGCCTTGCAGTTGTGGGTACACATGGAGGGCATACGCGCTACTGAACCTGTGATTTCATCAGACGACCCTGCTTGTGAATTACCATTTTGACTGTTTGTGGTTTTGACTAATGCTGTGAGTGCATCGAACAGATTTTTGATTCAACATTTATTCCTATTCTTTCTTCATCATACATCGTACAATAAAAAAAACCCCTTATTTCACACGTTCTTCTGTCGTATTTGCTAATTAGCCAAGATGAAACGGTTGTGAAGTTTTTAATTTAACTCAGTATATATTATAATTGTTTTAGTCTCCTACCGGTTCAGCCGAAGGGGAATATAGGTTCCATCTCCATCTGTCTGTCTTCCTGTCTGTCTGTCTGTCTTCATGTCTGTCTGTCTGTCTTCATGTCTGTCTGTCTTCTGTCTGTCTGTCTTCCTGTCTGTCTGTCTGTCTTCCTGTCTGTCTGTCTTCCTGTCTGTCCATCCGTCCCACTTAAGTTTTCCATATTTTTTTCACAATGCCTCAAAATATTGAAATGAAATTTTGTGTATAGCTTTATCATCAAGTTTGATTTTCATGGTGATTTACCCATTTTTTCAGAGTTGTGGCCCTTACTTCAGGGTAAAAATATAAAGTAAGCATTGCTTTTTGCCCTCACTCAATTATGAATTGTGTGATGTCACCCGCTTAACCCTCTTAGTTATTCTCTAAAGATTTCCTAGAGAAACATTATGCTACTGTGTGAACTTATTTAGTTATTACTTTTATGGCAACAAGGTTTAATCTTTACGTTTCAAAACAAAAGTTAATGGAATGTCAGATCACAGCAAATTAATGGGGTTTTTAAAGGGACTGTCCTGAGTTATAACATGTTTATGACTAACAAATCCTTTTTGATGACTAAAATTACATATTAAAAATATTTTTCTGTTTAGAATATCAGTGTCTGTATACAAACAAGGTGTTTGTAGTAATCCAAACCAAATTTTACCTTTGAATAATTTTGTATGTACAAAAAAAAGAAAAAAAAGAAGAAAAAAAAGAAATGAACAATGCATGCTAAAACATTAGCACACAATTGCAAACACATTGGATAACCACTGGTATTCTAAACAAGAACATAATGATATGTAATTTTAGTCATCAAAAAGACTCTGTTGGAAAAAACTTAAAATGGCTGCAAACTCAGGACGGTCCCTTTAAGAATGGTTGATAATAAATTTAGTTTTATTTTCAGTTAAAGTATTTGTTTTAAGTTGCAAATCTTTTGAACACTTGACCTTGACCTTAGAATGACATTGATACAGATTGAATAATTATAATGTCAGTTGAAAATTACTTCAGGTTTGAAAAAAAAAAAAAAAAAGCTGCTCATTTCATTGAAAAATACATATAAATATTTATTTAATTACAGCTTTCTGTTTTCTGCGACTCTGAATGGATTGAGCTGCAAAGCATTGCGGAGTATTGATGGGGTTAGTATAGTGACACCATTTTCTGTACTCATTTGTTTTGGGTGTCATTTGCCCAATTTTCATTTCCCATGTTAATAAACATGAAACAAAAACATAATTCATATATATAAGGATTAATCTGGGGTTTTTTAAGAAAGGTTCTTATGTATTTTTTTTAATATTAAATCTCTGTATGAGATTGCTGTTCTAGTGTAGACCTTTGCACAATATTTATTTTTATTTCAGGAAAGTGACAGTAGTTCACCAAGATGTCTGGGAGAATTGTCTGTTAGTTTGAGTGCTGATGTAACAACAGACAAGGCCGATCCATCTAAACTCCGTGTAAGAGTTCCCTTACAAGAATTAATTTTATTAAGCATTGGAAATGGTACAGATAAATATTAAAAGCCGCAGACCTTAGTTTCAACCTGTATTAAACTTACTATTTAGTGAAACAGTTGTAAAAAATGGCTTCAATAGTGAAAAATATTGTTTTAAAAACTACTGTCTGTCATTTTAAATTATTTTTATTATTTCATTCGTTTTATTGAAAGGCTAAGTATTTTAAGAATGAACAGTTTTATAAAACATTTTAATATTTAAAAGGAACAATGATTAGTTGTGTAAAACTAGGATGTGTTAGTTTTTTAAATAAAGATTGTAAGGATTGTTTTATATTGAAAACTAAACACTAGCTTATTGGAACTGAACAAATGAAATTATTGTATAAGCAAACATTTCTATGTTTTTATATATATATATATATATATATACAGTCAAACCCGCTTATTTGCATACCCTCGGTGCTGCTCGATTTTGTGCAATTAACCGGGTTAGTCGATTAACCGATAGAGTACCGACTTTCACTTTGTAACAGCCATCCAACTACAAAGTGGCATGGGAGACAGTCTAGCATAATGCGGTACTTCATACCGGAACTATTACAGTTAACACATGTCACATGCAGTTAGATATATATAAATGTAAAAAAATATATCTATCGATATATATAATTAGCATGGCATTTTTGTTTTAATCTGCCAGACCAGAAATCATTTTCTAAAAAACCAACAACGTCCGTCACTGGGCGTCGTTTTCTAAAAACACAAACTGGCGTCGTTTTCTAAAAACACAAACTTTGTGCATTAAAAAAAAACCCACTGACCATCCACTAGTGTAAACAAAGTGTATTAGCCATGTAGTTAATGAGATAAACTTGAAACAACAGAACCATCAAAAAGTTCACGTTTCATCGGTGCACGTGTTTACAAAATGACGTCAGTTTCCGGAATTACCGGGCTGTTGATTGACCGAATAGAATTACGTGAACTTGTATGCATTTGCTGGTATGGTGTTCTTTCCATCCCAAAAGATACGGCAAGCTTTGGTATTATTTGTGATCCCCAAATAATGACTTTGCTATAGTTAAGCAATTAAAGTTAAGCTCGGCTAGTGAGTCGTTATCAGTTCCAGCAGTCTGCATTGCATGCATGACCGGTCTAACACAATTGACTGACCTTCATGGTGAGGTCCGACTGATTGGTGTCTAACAATATAGCAGAAACTTAGGGACGATCCATAAATAACGGTCTTTGTTATGTTTGTTTTTTTGACGACCTCCCCCACCAGTCTTTTTTTTTTCCGCTACATTTTCCGGGAAGCAAGTGATAAATCGTTTCTTTTGCGTTTAACAGATATAGCGTACACTGCATCTAATGAATAAGTGAACAACAACCCTTTCTCGGTCACATTTATTAAAAACATAACCGCCTAGGACGATTGATCTGTAATCTTTTAATTATTAACAAGGCTTCTCAACATAACGTAATAATTGATACAGAACAATGATTGCCCTGAACACGTCAATCGAATAGGGCCTCAATAGTTGAGTGCGCATGCGTACAAGCGCACAGGCGGTACTTCTAAAAATAATAGTCGGAGAGTTACTTGTTATTGAGATGGCCTCTGATTAACAGCAATATATTGCAAACAAAACATTAGGTCTTAGGTTTATTCAACTTAATTATGTCATTCTTAAATCTTGTAGTCGGGTATTGTGATTCGCCAGTAGTAACGTGCACACCATCTCATTTGCATGTCACACGTCGACTCTGTAAACAGCGATTACACTTACAGTCGGCTTACCACACAGTGAGCTCAAACAAAACAGATTAATCGGTGATTTATTTGAGTTTTTTTGCCAAAGTTTGATAGACATTCTCAGTCATTTGTGACATTAATTTAGCACCAAAAAAAACAAAAAAATCGTTATTTATATGTGCAAATAACCGATATATAGCCTGTAGTCTGTGCAATTAACCGGATGTTTTGTAGTGTTATAAGGGCAAATGGTTCCGTGTTGGGTGAAAATAGTCGATTAACCGAATTATGCTATAAACCGATGTGCAAATAAGTGGAGTTGACTGTATATATTTGTTTTTGTGATTATGTGGTGTGCCTCGTTAATTATAACTTGACTTTGACACAGATATTTGTGCTACTTTCTTTTTCAGAAAATTAAACTACTTGTTACTAAACCACAGATGATGATAACAGAAGGTACTAATGCTTTGGGTTTTCTTTTCTGTTTTATTTATAACTCTAAACATGTAATATAAAGATATTAATAGTAAAAATATCACAATTTAAATGATTTTGTGTATTATGTCCTTTAAGGTATCAATATCATTTTATATATTTTTGTTTATAATACCAGTGCTATTAGATACCTTTTGGGGATAAATATTGTACAGTTAAGTAAATATAACTTGAGATCTTTAATTATTGGTAATGTACAAAATCCATAAAAACTGTTCTCAATGTCTAAATCTGTTTTCTTTTTTGTAGGATTTTTGCAGAATTTGCAGAATATTCATTCCAAACTTGCAGTATCAACTATGGATGTTGATTCATCTGGTAAGAAAGTTTGTTTTGTTTAACAACACCACTAGAGAACATTGATTTATTAATCATCGGCTGTTGGATGTCAAACATTTGGTAATTTTGACATATAGAGAGGAATCCCGCTACATTTTTGTCAATAGTAGTAAGGGATCTTTTATATGCACCATCCCATAGACAGGATAGCACATATCACGGCCTTGGATATACCAGTCGTGGTTCACTGGCTGGAACAAGGAATAGCCCAATGGGCCCACTGATGGGGATCGATGCCAAACCGACCATGTATTAAGCGAGTGCTTTACCACTGGGCTGCATCCTGCCCAATCTGGTAAGAAGTAAATTGTGCATTGTAACTATCTTCAAAACCTTTTCTTAAACAGGGCCCAACTGGAAATAACTTTATTGTTGCCAATCTGTAGATATTTTAGAGTATTTCCCTAAACATTATTAAAAAGTGGCTATAAAGAAAATGTTGGTATTCAAATAATAAATGTATAAAATTAGAAATTGGCTAATTTGGCAATGGGCATGGTGAACCATGCTTAAGTGCTGTTCACAGTTATCACATTTAATATAAAACACTACATAATGTATTCATATAAAATGTCATATAATTAAATAAAATCATGATTTTATTTCCAAAAAATTATTTAGTGCATAAAATATTAATATTATTTGAGTTAGTTTTCTTTTCTGCTTTAATTGCTGGTATCATGCATTAATAATAAATTTTATTTGTCACCAATGGGATATAAATAATGATGAAGTACTTTCATAAAAAAAAAAGTCATACATGATCATTTCTATTACTATTTCAGTTGGTTCACATTTCATATATTTCAAAATCTTTGGGTATATTTATGATTCACTGATGTTACCTCGTCTTCTACTTCATGCTGACAATTGTTTGCATTTAACACTACATTTTTGGACAGAAAACGGCAATTAGTTTACGCATTCATGGTTCCACATGACCCGCACTCATTCAAAAGCATTGTATGTGCAATCTGTGCAGCCCTGTCTAACCCAAGAAAGTTAATCTGTTTTCTTTATTTACAGTTGTGAAAGAACCATCCAAGAAATTTGACATAAAAAAATTTGAACATCTTGTAAGTATTGTTAAAGACACAAACGTGCACCAGTGGTGATGCCATAAATTATTCTCCCAATCATCTAATATAGTACAAACTAGCCTCTATTAAGCAGCCAACCATCCTGCAAGATGACTTTTTGATTATTTTAATTTAGGTGATGAAAATAACAGGTTTGAAAGTGAAAAAAGTGAGTTGGGGGTGGGGGAGACCCACCACCAACGTTATTCAATTTTTTTTTTTTAAATTGCTGTTTAAATTATTGTCGCCAGAAACATAGGTGATGTCAGGGTTGGGGAGCACGGAACATCACCTCACAATGTCAGTCCACAGTAAAAAGAAGAACAGCACTTTTTCAAATTGTCTTTTTATAGGCACTTGTCTGTTGGCCAATCCCAAATTTGATCAGCAAATAAATATTGTTTAAACCAAATTGTCTTTTTTTAAATTTTATATCAATATTTACACGCTACAGGACAAAGGCATACACACACAGACATTCATCCACTAATTATCAAAATGCATTGTAACATTAATTTTATATCAATATTTACACGCTACACAAAGGCATACACACAGAGACATTCATCCACTAATTATCAAAATGCATTGACATTTTATATCATCATCCACTAATTATCAAAATGCATTGTAACATTAATTTTATATCAATATTTACACGCTACAGGACAAAGGCATACACACACAGACATTCATCCACTAATTATCAAAATGCATTGTAACATTAATTTTATATCAATATTTACACGCTACAGGACATAGGCATACACACACAGACATTCATCCACTAATTATCAAAATGCATTGTAACATTAATTTTTTAAATCTCAGTGTTTTTCTTTGTTGACTGCACTACTAGTGAATATGATGACAAACTATTATTATTATTTTTTTTTTTTTTTTTCCTTTTTTTTTTACCTTACTTCAAGATAGTTGTGAACAAATATGAACTCCAAAATATCTATTAATTAATAAAACAAGCGATTTATATTCTTTCTACATTTAATATTAACTTAATTTTTATGGATAGGTTATATAATAAGTACACATGTAGTATATGTATGTTTTGGAATTTGTTTATGGTTTGTATTCTGACTTGTTTTTATTTAATTTTTAATGTTGAGCCTGTAACTAGATTATTTAAGAACATTACTGACTGTAATTGAGCTTTCAACTGTTTACTAGATATTTACTTTCTTTTTCAGCAAGAACTTAAGATCGACTTCACTAAGCTAAACCTGAAAATTTTGAGAGAAACAAAACACAGGTATTGTAACATTTTTAAAAACAATTTTTCTGTTCTGTAGTAAAACAACATAGTTAAATAACAAATTACCATATATTGCTGTGTATTAGCCGACTTTTGAAGTCTAGAAACACTTTCCAAAAGAAGAGAGTCTGCTTATACACGGAGGCAACAAATTGGAGTATAAAATTCCGATCGAAATTACGCCCGACCGCGACTTATAAATTTTGATCAGACCCTTAGCCTTTCACAGATTATGTAACAATAATTTGTGCACAGTATAAATAAAACACCCCATCATGCAGTTTTTTGTTCTTGAATGCATTATAAGTTTGATGAATAATACATTTTTTTTTACTTGTTTTATTGTCATTTCAATGGTAAAAACGTATTCTTTCCAACTGTCCGCCATCTTTGTTTGACTTGTGCTGGGACCAGTCTTTCACATAGCAAATTTAAGATACTAAACGGTGTTTTTTCTTCAAACAAGTATTATATTTCTAATATTATTGTTTTGTTGGTAGGGTGCATTAAACTGTAAAGTAATACCATAAATAAATTAAGCTCATTATTAACATTACCGACTGAAAAAACATAACATGAAGTTCAGGATGATAATTACTCCCATAATTGTCACAAGACCATACCATATACAGTGAACAGCTGCAGTTACGGACTGCATGATCTTTTGTTTCCGGGGGGGGGGGGGGGGGGGGATTAAACATGCATCAATGATTTTACTTTTTGCTGTCCAGTGAATTAATTAATTACTTGTGTGCATTGATATGTTGTTACAGCTTGAATTATTTATTTTTCTGTTATGCTTTATCAGTTCTAAATTATTTTTCATGGCATGGTAGATGTTAGCATTGCTGCATTGACTGCGATCGCGATTACCGTTTTTGTAATAATTAAAGGGAAAACAAATATAATGAACAAAAAAAAGCACAAGTCAATTTGTCAACAGTATTATTGAAATTGATACAACATACAACTGGACAAAAGATGACTTCGGCTTATACACAAGGCCGATGATTTTGTACTAGATATTTAGGGTCAAACTAAGAGGTCGGCTTATCCAAGGAGTCGGCTAATACACGGCAATATACGGTAGGGGAAAAAACGTAACATTTAGTTTGTGGATTTTGACAGTCATGATACAATTTAGTGGTTAATAAGTATTTATGTTGCATTTTACCTATGCAGGACTCCTTTTTCCTTCATTCTCTTGGTCTGGATGTCTTTCTGTTGCTCTTCTTTTTTTCATTTTGGGCTATTTCTTGTTCCAGCCAGTGCATCACAACTGGTATATCAATGGCCGTGGTATATGCTATCCTGTCTTTGGAAAGGAAGGAAATGTTTTATTTAACGATGCACTCAACCCATTTTATTTACGGTTATATGGCGTCAGATATATGGTTACGGACCACACGGATATAGAGAGGAAACCCACTGTCGCCACTTCATGGGCTACTCTTTTCAATTAGCAGCAAGGGATCTTTTATATGCACCATCCCACAGACAGGATAACACATACCACAGCCTTTGATATACCAGTTGTGGTGCACTCGCTGGAATGAGAAATAGCCCAATTGTCTTTGGAATGGTGCATATAAAAGATCCCTTGCTTCTAATGGAAAAATATAGCAGGTTTCCTCTACAAATGTTTTGAGACCCATTAGCACATTTTCATATACTTACCCAATAGCCGATGTGTATTTTTGTGCTGGGGTGTCGTTAAACATTCATTCATTCATTCATGATTAATAGATAAATATGCTTTAGTGGTGACATCAAACAAAACAAACTTTTAACAAATGTTTTCTTGTTCCCCCCAAGCCATTTTCACTTTATGCTTTAGTTTTGGTCATAGATGATTTTGCAAGTCTTTTTAATACAATAGTAAAGGTTATCAGAGACCTGGCCCCATACTTATAAACCTTAAAGTCTAGACTTTAATAAAGTCCAGACTTTAACGTCATGGCAACGCCATTCAAATAGCATTACGTTAAAGTCTGGACTTTATTAAAGTCTAAACTTTAAGTTTTATAAACACGGGCCCTGATGAACCAAAGGTGTCAATTTGAGCAAAATGTAATTTCTTCTTCTTTTCTTTTCACAACATTATATAAAAAATTAAAGTTAAGAAAAACAAAATCCTAACCACCCACTTTTAATTAAAAATGGTTAGTAAATTCAGCAAATGTATATTTAAAAATTAAAAGATGGCCTTATTCATAATCAAATAACCTACATAAAAATTGTGATGCATGCTGGGATAAATTTGTGAAATATTTGGTTTTTCTCATTGCAGAAGCCTATCCATTTCCATGAAACTGTTCCATGTGGGCCTGACTAATCGCACCAGCGAAGACTACTCACCAGACATTGCGTGCAGTGTTATGTTAGAAGGTATTTCATAATTGGTTGTATTACAGGATCCGTACTCATAAACGTACTTAAGTCAAAGTAAGTTACTTAACTACTTAAGTCACGTACAAGTGGTATTCAGTATACTACTTACCTAATGCATCACATTTACATTGATACTTAGTGTTTTCGCCAGGATATTTGTTCAAAGGGATTACCACAACAATTTATAACATGAACTTGTTTGAATTTGACCCTTTCCAATGTGTTGGCACAGAGACAAACGATGGAAAAAATCAAAATAAAATGTGATTAAGACTTTAGCATATTTATGTATCATACTAACAAATGTATGATACTTAAGTCATTTTATGAATTTCAACTTTTTAAGTATGATGACTAGTTTAGTATAATACTTAGGGTTTAAGTATACTTAAGTTATGAATTTTTATGAATTCGGAGCCTGGCCACCAAAGTAATAAACAAAATAGGGTTTTCTGTGCAGGTGGCCATTTGTGGAGAGGGAAGGAGGGATCTAACTCATTCAGTAGAGAGGTCACGTTAGATGGTTGTGTCGTAGGATTGAACCTCATCAGTGGACCCATTCTCTGATTGGGGTTTTGCCGCATTCCAACCAGTGTCCCACATCATATATATATATACATACTGTGATACGTGCTGTCTTGTCTGTGGGAAAATGTATATAAAAGACCCCTATCTACTACTGGAAAAATGTAGCAGGTTTCCTCTGAATACTGAGTCAAAATGACCAAATATTTAACATCCTGTAGCCGATGATTAATAAATTAGTGTGCTCTAGTGGTGTCATGAAACAAAACAGACTTTGAACTTTATTTGTGGAGAGAGAGTGGTTAAGTATTCATGAAAAGAGAGAAACACTAAAAGTTTGAATTTGTATTCAGGTGGTTTATAGCAGGTGCAACAATGCCAGTATCCTTGGATAAATATGAGTTTTAATATGTTTAACAAATCAAATTTTATTGTTTGTGTGTGTGCACACTTACAGATGTGCTTTATATATGCTGTATACAAATACTGTATAACTGGAAATGTTTGTAGTCTAAAATATCTGTGGTTTGACGACTCAAACATTTAGAATCTTCTTGTTAGTATTTATGTATTTTACTGTACAGAATATCATAATTTGTTGACATGAATACACTACATTCCCTTGTAGTTTTCTGTGATCTATGCGATACAATATTGGTTAAAATTGTCAATTAATCATTTTCATAGAATTATTTCATATTTTCAGATATTTTTAAGGTTTTATATTTTTTTACCCTCGAAACACACGGAAATGATAACTCACAGAAATGTCTGTTTATACGGTGCAAAGTAAATTATTAATTGAACATTATTATATAAATCCAATAATTATTTTTCTTATTTTGATGAATCATTTATTACTGATAAAAAATTCAAAATGAGTTATTAATCAGGGCTTCTAGGTTATGGTAGCCCCACTCCCATGACTAGTGATATTCAATGATTAGCTACTAAATAAATACTATTGCGATGGCTAGTGAAAAAAAAGCAGTCAAATGTTACAATTAACTTAATTTTGTAAATGTTAATATCCAGCCCCTACCCCAACCCCCCCAATGTTAGTGTTTTTAAAATTTAAGCTTTATCTCCTTTAGGTGACATATCTGATTATTACTATTACATGTATTTAGTAAAATTGTATTAACTTTAGTAAAGTAGGGCTAGTGAATTTTTAAATCATGGCTAGTGCATTTTTAAAATCACTGATCCCATGGGGAGTGGATTTTATACAAATTCTAGATGCCCTGTAAATATAACTGATTAATTATACAGAATAATTTTATAATAGGGTACTGATTTAAGTTTGTTAACTATTCAGTGCCATCTTGTTTTTTCTAGAATTCTATACCAGCTCACCACAAGCACAATTTGCGGGTCTAACCAAGTTACATGTGAAATCAAAGGTAAAGGTCAATATTGTTTTGTTCATGATGGTATTACTGTAATGAAGGGGCAGGATTTAGCTCAGTCTGTTGAGTGCTAGCTTCAGGTGCTTGCGTCGCAGGATCGAACCACCTCTGTGGATTCATAAAGCCGATTTTTCCCCCCCGTTCCAAACAGTACACCACAACTGGTCAAAGGCATGTGCTTTCCTGTCTATGGGAAGTGCATGTAAAAGATCCCTTGCTGCATTAGGAAAAATGTAGCAGGTTTTCTCTGATGACTATGTGTCAGAATTACCAAATGTTTGACATCCAATACCTGATGATTAATTAGTGCTCTAGTGGTGTTGTTAAACAAAACAAACTTTTTATTACTGTAATGTACATGGATATAACCCAGACCTTTAAGAAATGGACATTTGCAGAATGAATGCATTATAAAACCTTTTGTTTGTACATTCATTTAAGAATTGGTTAATTCTTGTAATTTGGTTACATATTTTAGAAATAGTATGTATTTGAGTATATATTTTCTAGCATTGAATACAGTTAAACATCAAAACTTCTCTAAACCAGAACCTCTGTATACCGCAATTCCTTTAAAAGTGGACATTTTTTACAGTCCTTTTTTAAATATCCGTGCAGAATATAACCTCTCTAAACCAGATACCCCTTAATACCAGACGTTTTACTTGGTACCTAGGGTGTCCGGTTTATAAGGGTTTTACTGTAGTATTGTTTGAGTAAACTTCATTGATTATTGAGTTGCATCAGAATTCAAAAGTGACAAAACTTAGCATGTATTGTTGGAGTGTGGCCTATTAGTGACATCACCTTGATACATCCTTAATTAAATACAACAGACATTGTCACAGATTCAAGTTTAAAAACTAAAATACATAAACATTATCCAACATGTAATACATAAAAAAATATTATTAATAATTTTTAAATATAAACACAAATATAGTTTGTCTGGAATGGAATAATTTTATAGCCCATCCTGGCAGCCATTAAATTTAATTTTAAATTACATTTTTTCTTTAATAAGAAAAGGAAAAGTATCTAAACATAGGTGACTGTATAATCCAGCTACTTGCAGAAAAGTAGTGCAAGTGGAGGTGTGTGTGTGGGGGGGGGGGGGGGGGGGGGGGGGGAGAGCTTAATTTTTGTTTTATTCATTGAGATATGAATGCAAAAACAATCCAGTGCCATTCAGTCAATTAGATTGCTCTAAACTGTATAAATGCAAGAAATGTTTTATTATTCTATCATATTCAGCTAATACAAATGATTGTAGGATAAATATATTTTATGTTGTTTTTTGCTTTGTTAATCAGTTGCTGGGTGGAGGTATTGATGTGAAGATATCATCGGTGGGCGGCTTCTTCCAGTATCACCACGAAGAAGTACAGTACTGGGTGCTGGTGTTTAAGAACATCGGTCTAGGACAGACCAGGAGCAGTAAACTGGTGGAGACTAAACCAGACCAGCCCAAAGAGTAAGTGATCATGGATCTGAAGGAAGTGATCATGGATCTGAAGGAAGTGATCATGGATCTGAAGGAAGTGATCATGGATCTGAAGGACAAAGTCTAGTTGTTTAGTGTGTGGTTTAACTTAGGACAGGATGTAATTTAGTGGTAAAGCATTGTCCTCTTTATGAGAAAGTGCATATAAAAGGTCCTTTATTGCATTTTTCATTTTCTTTTATACTTATTTTCGTGCTTCTAGTTCAAGTATGCTGTGCCGGACACACACCTGAGCTATCTGGCTGGGGATTTTCGAAGCTATCTTAGTGCTATAAAATTGTAAAACCATTGTAGGCTATGACAGAACACATCATAATAATGTCATAGCTTACAATGGTTTTACAATTTCGTAGTGCTAAAATAGCTTAGAAAATTATGGGTGACAGAGAAATTGGTTTAGTGGCTTTACACCTACTCACTGAGTCGTTAAACTTGTTCTGAGTAGGAGTCGGTACTGGGATGTGATACCAGTGCCTACCAGCTGTAAGTCAGATGGCTTAACCATTACACTATGGAGACTGGTGCGTTTGCGGTTTTCAAAAAGAGTAGCCTATGTATGGTAGGATGTTCACTATCGCTTTCTCTAGCCAACCAAGTGTCAAAATAACCATATGTTAGACATCGGATAGCGATAGCTTAAAATGCGTTGAGGTGTCATTGAACAAATGTCGCTTTCCTTTCGTTAAGCGGGCTTTAAATAGGGAGTAAAACATGGCCTGTTGTTATTGTTTAATAATAGCAGGCCCAAAGAAATAGGTCCTGATAAAAAAAAGGCCTGTTGGAAATAAAGACAGCACAGGGTGAGGTAAGGATTTGGGAGGTTGTGAGGAAAATTGGGATGTTTTTTTTCACAGTTCCTCAAAATATTGATCTGAAATTTTGTGTGTAACGTTACCATGTACTGTTACAGATCAGATTTAATTTCTATGGCAATTTACTCATTTTTGACAGATCGAACTGCTGTTTTGTATAATAGTTGATGACTTTGGGTATTGACATGTTGATAATTATAATGTACTCGTAAATATGTAGCTCCCAATAAAAAGTACTGGTCCATTTCTTATGCTTGTATGAAAAGTCGTCATATGAAAAAGGTATGTGTTCATGTAACCTCTAACGCATTTGCAATGTTTTGTTAATACTGCAAACAAAATCCACATTTACACTAATCTTCTTCAAACATTATGCCATGCTGTATGTAGCCAAATTCCAAAAGCATGCTTTTTTATTTCACAGCTCACCTATATTCTCTTACCTGGAAGATAAGAAGCTGAGTGTTGTAATTTTACTCACCAACATGACATCTATGATTTCCATGGCGACATGTTCAGGTTTTCATCTGGGACTGCAGAGGTGCAAGCTGACTTCAGTAGTTAATCCTGGCATGAAAGGTATGACATACACTGAACTCCAATCAAAATGCTTGCCTCGTCACATGTAGGGCTTCCACAAGTTCAAAATATTGGACATTAGTACTCAAAGGTCAAACTCGACCCGGACCCGAGTACCCGACACTAGGTGATAATGAGACTAAGGAATAAAGTTAAATAGCATTATGCATCTTAATTCCAGCACTGGACATGGATGCCAAATCATGCCATTGTATTATATTATGCCTGTAATATAACTTGCTGCAATCATATGGCAAAATAACGTAAAAATATAATAAATGAGAATGTTCTTCCTTGCACAGTGCTTGAACCTTAATTGGATATAGGCACGTTAATATGTTACCCTATCCTATCCAATTCCATGCACGAGTACTCGAGTCCTGTGAACAGACTTGAGTCTTGCTAAACTCGGCCCGTGCCAGAGTACTAGAGTGCTCATGGAGACGTTACTGTAGAATACTTTATTTTCGCTGGATCGAATTTTCGCGATTTAATGAAAATGGATCAATTCTCGAACATTTATTTTCGCGAATCCCCCAACCCCCATCAATAAAAAAACGACGAAGTACAATAATTTTGTTTTAAAAATGGAACTTAGTTTTGCCAGTTGTTACGCTAATCTGTAGAACTAATCCTACATGTACACACGAGTGCTATACACAGTAGAGATCTGCTGTAATTAAACTGAAACCATAAAACAATAGTTTTCCTGCTTTAACCAATCAAGACTTTATTGTTTACAAGTTAATAAGCTTACAGAAGGTGCTTACCACATGCAGTTTTTCCTAATCCTTATAATTGTTATAAAAACAAAAACCGAAAACAAACGAAACGAAATTTGAAGGCACAAGCTACTAGTACTCAGTAACTTAAGTTTGATTGAAACAATATTTATTGCCGTCAAAATACTAGTTCAAAACGGTTTGCGATTGGCTAACAGGCAAAACCTTTAGAGTAAAGTAGCGACGTGTACTATGAGTATAGTACACGGTCTGTACATTCATTTCGAAATATCTGCATTGATAAAGTTCTAAAATGTCGTTGTTAAAGCGGCTGAACACAGTTCAGAAACCAAAATTATCAGGTTTACCAAATCCTAAAGAAAACCCATTCATGCCCAGTGGCTTATTCGTGCACATGATGCTATGAAACGAAAAACAGATTGAATACGAACAGGTTTCAGACTTGCAGGCCTTTGCGAAAAATAAAAATAAAATTGTGAAACATCTGAACTTAGCCCAGTCTGGATTTTTTCACTTCCACATTTTGAATATACTGTGATAATGCATGTTTACTTCTGTCGTTGAACACGTGTAGACTCTGTCCGATGAACTGATCGCTAGCACATGCGAAGGAAAACAGCATAAAGCTTTTTAGTGTTAGTATTGTTTTATTATCATGTATGTACTTATCATCATGTTCTTGATTTAAAGTTTTAAACAGCTTTTGTGTTTTGTAGTTTGTTCCGTGACAGGAGGGAGCACCGCTTTGTTACTACTAGCCTTGTACATCAGAAACTAATGTGGTATAGTTGAACGAGACTACATATTTTTTTTCTTTTTTGTCGGCCTTTATTTTCGCGTGGAATATATTTTCACGAATTTCATTCACACGCGAAAAATGCAAAAATAAAGTATTCTACAGTATTAGGGCTATCGCATGCATCTACCTCATCATATGATACATAACCTGTGATACGATATGTATCACGATACCTGATTCATGGTGTTTTCACTGAAAAATAAGAAGCCGAAGCTTGGGTGAAGTGATTTAAAAATAAGAAATTGATAAAAGTGAATCACTGATTTAACACGGTTTTAATGTGGAGACACCACATCATAGACATATTAACATAGGCAGGCACATATTCTGTGCTTTTCCTTGAAGGAAATAACTTGTCAGTAAGTACGTCTCAGTATGAAATGATGTTGGTAATTAATATGAAATTGAAATAGGATTCGATACACAAGCATTAGTATTATATATCGGATCATCAGCAACAGTATCGTTATACATTAATGCATTGGTGTATCGTGACATGCCTATAAGTTATGTTAATATATAGTAGGTAAAGCTCTCTGATTTGTTTTCTATTTTGACACAGAGAGCAGTTGCTCTTCTACATAATTTCATCATGACATTATTTGTATGCGTTTACCATAGTTTGACACCCAATAGCTGATGTATTTTTCGTGCTGGGGTGTCGTTGAACATCTATTTATTCTACATAATTTCAGGAGAGCCTCACCATCGATTTACAAACCATAAGCACTGCAATGATTTATGTGTTGTTAAATGAAAGTCAAGTTTAAATTTTATTATTATTCCTAGGTTGGTTGTCCTCAAAGTCAGTGGATGAAGAAGTGATAATATCACCAGACATATCCATTGAGCTCGAGATAGACGGGGTACATGTGTCTCATGCTGACACTAAAGTCAGTGTGCTCAGTCAGGATAAACACTACTGGGACCACGTTCTCTATATGGGACTCTTGTTACTTAAGGTAACTCACCACTTCACAAAAATGTATCAAGGATTTTTCAGCAGGGTCCCGTGTCTGATGGAGTTGAGAAAAATTAGCACTATTCAGTCATAATTTGGATTTTCCTTCAATTTAGCCCCACCTCTGACCTATTGCACTTTTCTCTCTTTCTAAGTGAACTGTTTCCAACATTCCAATAGCTGATTGGCTGAAAAATATTTCATAATACCAAGAGCATCTCTTCTGGTCATATGATATCTACTTTGTTCTTGCATCTTTGCTCTTATGGTCCAAGTTTTCTTATAGTTTTTTTAGGCTATTTAATGATGTTAAACAGACATAATAAAAACAAAATGTACACATGAAATGTGGAATTTCTGATGCCACTTGCATTTATGATTGGTACCACAGAATGCCTGGATAAACCCATGTTCTAGTCTGTACCATCCTTAAAAAAATAGTTTTTATTATTATTAGCATGATCGACCAGTTTAGTGGTCCATGTTGAATTTTATTTGTGTTATTTAAAATTTTTTCTCAAAGTGATATCTCATGGGCTTAGGAAGTTTTATCACAGAAACTCTTCTGTTGTGAGTTAGGGTGATTTTCACAAGTTTGTCAGTACTACAAGATCCCTTTCACCAGGCTTTCTACCAGAAAATAATTTAAGGCTATGTAATAAAAATTAAACAAATAATAAGTACTCCTACTAGGTGGTTATGGGTTTGAAATCTTTTGAAATTGGACACTGCATTTTCATATACTTTACTAACTATAATCTTTGACAGATTCACTAACTATAATCTTTCTAAAATTATTAAAATGTATCTATTAATTTGCAATATTTTAGGGTACGTAATTTCACCCTGCATACCCTCTGGCAGAAACCCTGCTTTCACTGATATGGAAAATGTAGTAGATTTTTTTCTGAAACCTGTGTCACAATTACTGAATGTTTGACATCTAATAGCTAATAATTAAATTTCTGTTACATTCATTACAGTTTAACGTCATTTCATTGGTCCAGTTGGAGCAACAGGAGTTTGTTCATTTCTTGATGAACATAAAAATTACATCATCAGGGAGTGTCATATCTGATTACATCTAATTACGTCATTTTATATGGACAAGTTGTCTTATTGAGCATTATTGTTTATGAACTAAAAATAATTAAAAATAAAGGATGAATTTTTTTTTTTTTTATTAGTAAGTATGTTTTAAATTTAATATAATGATTGTCTGTTATTTCTTTTACATTCATCTGGGCATGATAAAAAAAAATCATCCACAAACTTATTTGAGAACGGCTTTATGATTCACACAGTTTGCAGATAAAAAATTTTGTTCATACTCTGATGAACATGAAAGAAATAACAGACAATCCTTGAGAGGCGTTAAATACAATTACAACCCTTGCAATTGCCCACGGCATTCGGCAATTAGTCGTATACACATACGAATAGAGTCGTTATGACAAATCAAGTAATTAATGTTCTCCAGTGATGTCGTTAAAACCTCCAAAACAATGTTTTACTTTAATTCAGATAAAGAAACGTGATGGCGTGTTGAACGTGGATGCCTTGACCGACAACCTCCAGCTGGAGTGGTCGACGAGCACGATGAATGTGTTACTCAGTCTGACTGGCGCTATGAGTAAGACACAGCTACCTCACAAAACACAGCCGCCACCTCCTGATCCTGTTGCTCCTACTGCTCCTGCTGCTCCGACAGCTGTATTGGCCAAACCATCGTGGATCAAGCGTTATGCTGCGGTAGTCAAGTGGGACATTTCCAGTCTTAATGTATTCCTGTGCAATAATCACAAAGGTATGGTTTTTGTCATAATGCAGTGCTGAGGAGTGGTAATGTAATAGTTACGGTATTCATTAGCAGAAACATATATTATTTTATCCTATAACTCACTTATGATATTCATGTCAAATATCTATGCGATAATTTAGTGTATTAACTCGTGTAATAATGTTATACAAATTTAAAGGTATATGCATATTTGCTAGGTCTCTAGGTAATAATGTGTTGCTATCAGTGGGTCACAAGCCAACAAGACCTGTATATACCTGAGTGTAACATTTTTCATAAGATTTAGTTAAAATGCATGATTCCAAACTAATTTGTGCTAATCATGATGTCATATTATTGATGGAGGCGACTTTTGTACTGTGATTTACTAAATATCGAATGAAAATGTTATTTTAAGATTGCTAGTGGATAGAAAGAATATCAATCTCATCTAGTTAATTGGTATTTGTCTTTGGAGGGCCTCGACAAATACCGGTTAACGTAGACTCAGTTGATATTTTCCATGTTGAAAAAACACTTGTGACGAATCCTTGTGAAATGAAGTTGAAGTAGTTATTCCACCACAGTTGTCATTAAGTTTACTGATCAGTGATCGAAATACTGCCATCTCGACCACTCTACTGGCCCTTTAGTAATTTTTGGAATATATATTTAATATTTTAGAACTGTGAAGTAATGTTTAAAAAATTTCAAAGTGAATTGTGACGTGATACAAAAACTGTTTCCTGGGACAAGACGGCCAATATATTGGAATGAATGAATAACTGTGATTGTTATTATTTTCAGTGTGCTTGATGTTGCGTGTGGACAAGATATTGATTGATCACAAAGATTCCCATTCCAGTCTGACTGTTGATGGTGCAAAAGTCATCTACATGAATCAAACTAACACTGTGAGTAGGACTCCTTTGTTAATGGAAGGTTACCGGCCTCGGTGGAAGGAAGGAAATGTTTTATTTAACGATGCACTCAACACATTTTATTTACGGTTATATGGCGTCAGACATACGGTTAAGGACCACACAGATATTGAGAGAGGAAAACCATTGTCGCCACTTCATGGGATACTCTTTTCGATTAGCAGCAAGGGATCTTTTATATGCACTATCCCACAGACAGGGTAGTACATACCACAGTTTTGATATGCCAGTTGTGGTGTACTGACTGGAACGAGAAATATCCCAATGGGTTCACCGATGGCGATCGATCCCAGACTGACCGTGCATTGAGCGAGCGCTTTATCACTGGGCTACATCCCACCCACCCCCAGCCTTGATGGTGTCGTGGTTAAGCCAGTGGACATAAGGATGGTAGGTACTGTGTTCGCAGCCCAGTACCAGCTCCCCCACCCAGAGCGAGTTTTAGTGTGGGTGTAAGACCACTACACCCTCTTCTTTCTCACTAACCACTAATAACTAACAACTAACCCACTGTCCTGGGCAAACATCCCAGATAGCTGAGGTGTGTGCCCAGGACAGCATGCTTGAACCTTAATTGAAATGAAGTTTCAGTCTCATGTGACCAGTTCAGAAAGTTGTTTTAAGTATTTTAGATGTGTTTAAGATTTAAACATAGACAAAAGTAGACACCTTCATTTATTGTAAACAATTAAATATGCACAGCTATTCAGGAGAGTTTCACTTGCTATGGGGTAAATACCATAGGTAAATTTGTCTACTGATTAAAAAACCTGATGTTCATAACTCCGTGAACTGTAGTTTTGCACTAATTTTGGCACTGATGAGAAAACTAAATAAATTATTTCATCTGTTTCTTTATTTCCAATGATTAAATTAACTGTTTATGTTATTTGTTAACTTTGAATCAGTAAATGTTATTAATGGAAAAAGCCAAACTGCTGAATGGGGATTCTCCTTATTCTATGCATTAATTTCCTGAAGAAAGAATTTGATTGTAATTTTCTTAGTAGTTTATATTGATGAAATAGTTGACAGTGTACATTTGGAATTATAAAAATCGAATATAAATTTTGACGTTCATAGAAGTATGAATCACAGAACCACTATAGAACTTCACATTTTAGTATGAACAGCTTCACGCTAATGCTCTACATCATTCATACTTTGTGTTGAGCAGTTCTGTGGTTCATACTTCCATGAACGTAAAACATTATCACATTCAATTTTTAATAGGTTCAGTTCTTAACCAGCATCAGTGTAATCATATATTTTATGAAGAAATTTGGTTCTATTCATAGATACGGTTTCTGAAATTAAATCTAGATAAAAAGTGTCTTTTACAAGTCGTGTAATTGTAATGTGTTATTCTAATCAAATATATGGGAGACAAAAACTGTCACCTGATTTTTTAATGATAGCTGAAAAGCCATGTGCCGATATAATCTAAGTAGGGTTTTTTTTCCAGGAATTTAAACTGTTGCCCTCAGCAAAGCTTTCCGATCCTGTTGTTCATATAAAGGAAATCAGAGTGAAGTTCCAGGATCAGGTATTTGAAACTGCTTTATGAATGTACAGAAGACGTGGCTAACAGTTGCCAAATGTTTGACTTCTATTAGCTGTTAACTTGTTTGAATGTACCTGTATTATTGCCTCACCTTTACAAGGTATTATTTTTCTGACTGTTAGTGTCGATGGCATCAAGTTTCGTGTTAAAGTTTCACATTAATGTTTCATGTGTTCAAGTTTTATGTTAAAGTTTTATGTTAATGTTTCATGTTAAAGTTTCATGTTAATGTTTCATATTAAATTAAATTGCGTTTAAATCAAAATGACATTAATACATTTTTGTGTATTGGGTAAATATATATGACTGCAGACCTCACTATGAAATGTTTTTAGTGATTAATTGCTCCCCTAACTTAGATTGTGGGGAGCCATTTAAGATAAAATATTAATAAGCATAACTATTTTATCTTTTTGTAGTACATTTTTTTTTAATTCAGGTGCTAAAACAAATTTCCTTGAACTAGTCTGATGAGACAGTATCTGAGATGTCATTAAACAAATATCTTGCAAAATATATTTTTTATTTTAGTCTCTGCAAATTTACGTCCAGAAGGAATTGGTTCTAGTGTGGGCAACCCACTGTCACATGTGTTTAAATCAGGCCATTCAAGATGCTCTGTTGCTCAGAGGGAGTCTCAAACGGAAACTGGAAGAAGGAAGAGAGGCAACTCCGCCGGTAGAAAATCCAGTTAGTTCTGGGGAGAAGCAGAAACTTTCTGTTGATGTCCTGATAAAAGCTGAAACTCATCTAGCTCTTCGACTTTCAAAGGACCACAGGTAAAGAATCATTAAAAGCAGAAATTTCAATGTCTACTACTTAAAAGTGAAATAATACTAATGTATAACTTTCAAATTGA
The DNA here is from genome assembly GCF_016097555.1 of Gigantopelta aegis. Classification (NCBI taxonomy): domain Eukaryota; kingdom Metazoa; phylum Mollusca; class Gastropoda; order Neomphalida; family Peltospiridae; genus Gigantopelta; species Gigantopelta aegis. The sequence goes on from NC_054701.1 coordinate 68,328,210, forward strand.
CAAAAAAAAAGTGCTGTTAGCAATGTAGTAAATTGTATTTAATTGTGTATCAAAATGTAGTTTGATACAGGAAAATAAATTTGAAAAAAAAGAGAAAAACGTTCATTGAAGATACTAATTCATGAATTGGCTTTTTAGCATTTTCACCAAATTCAAGTTAGGTGGGAAATATTTTAAAATTTTAATAAACGCAAAGTAGGTTCATGTGATTTTTACTTTGGCAACCGATTGTTGTTCAGTTACATAAAATATATGTGAAATCTAATCAGTTACCTAAAACAGGGCTTCTAGAATACAGTAGCCTGACACCTGTGGTGAGTGTTTGTCATGGTAGGGCTAGTAAAAAATTTGTTACACCATGTCCATCGGCGAGTGACAAAAAGATAAAAAACCAAACACAAAATCATCCCCAATCTTCTGCAGAAATGTCACCATTTTTGTTTCTCCAATCTCATATCAAAATCTAATTATCGTCAGTTATATCTACCATCTAAAATTAATCTACTTCCCAGTTTAATTTTATTTCATATCTAAGCTGAACAGACAAAAACAAGTTTTAAGAAATACTGTAGCCTTGTTGTTTACACCAGTGGTACTATTCTATTCTATTCTCAACTTATTTTCGTGCTTATATCCAATTAAGGTTCATGCATGCTGTCCTGGGCACACACCTCAGCTATCTGGGCTGTCTGTCGGGGACAGAGGGTTAGTGGTTAGAGGTTAGTGAGAGAGAAGAGAGTGCAGTGGCCACAGAGTCGTTAAACTCACTCTGGATTTGGAGACGGTACTAGGCTGCGAATCCAGTACCTGCCAGCCTTATACCTGATGGCTTAACCATAACACCACGAGGCCAGTATACTGGTACTCAATAATTAGCTATTTAAGGAACACATTGTTGGCGTAATGCAAACGGTCACCAGTCAAATTAGTTTCCATTGCTGATAATGTTAAAATATCACTTGGCTTTTGAGATAATTAAAAAATGTGTTTATTGGCAAACTCCAGTTTTGCAGTCTAATTACAGTTTGCATTTTTCAATGGTACACTAAATAAAATATATAAATTTATTTGGAATAGTTAATGGTATTTGCATTTATAAATAAATTTGCATGTTAACTATTATTAATAGTGATTATAAACTATTAAGTACTTTGAACACATTTGGGGGTTTTGTTTTACTTTCTAGTATTTTTAACCATGGCTAGTGGATTTTGAAAATCACTGATGCCATGGCTAGTGGATTTCTAGAAAATTCTAGAAGTCCTGTCTAAAACGTGCATTGAACTTACGTGTACATTTTAATGACAGTATTTCCTGCTTTTACTGTTAACTTAAAAGCAAAATAAAATACAACTATTTTGTTGCAAAATATTAATGAAAATAAAACCAGGCAAGTAGAATGTATTGTGAAATGTGTTGTTGATAAAGATTTGTTTCTTTTACATTTTATCAGTTACTTTACATTATTTTGGTTTTGAATACGCTGGACAACACAGTTGTTTTTTCATGATACAATTAATTTGATAAATAGACTGTCAAAATGGACAAGACAATTATCATTTTAATAAATGCAAAACTAAATACCGAATACTTTTAAATAAAATTAAAGAAAACTGAAGTACAGTAATAGTCCCGTTTCTTTTGTGCTTTACTATAATAGTTTCATATTATACTAATCTTTTTCTGTCCTGTCAGTATATCGATGAGTACACACTGCATTGTCCTCACTGCGACCTTACCACATGTAGCAGCGGACATCAAACACTTCGTGGTAAAGTTTGATGAACATAAGATATTCAGGATTAAGGTAAGAGCATATTTAGTGTAAATGTTTAACAGGGTCAGTGTTTCTGCCAAAAACTAATTTTGGGGTATGGTGCTATGGTATTGAGAATGCAACTAGTCAATGGGGTATGTGAGGCCTCCCCCAGAAAGAAAATGAATTAAGTTTAGGGTTAGGGTTAAGAAAATCATACAGTAATGATAAGAGTAATTAATTTTGTCAAAATGTTAATTTGAAGAAAAAAAATCTGCAGATAGTTTTGGGTATGGCGCCATAACTATTTTAGCCTCTGGCAGAAACTCTGAGTCCCTTGGTTGAATCTTAACTTAAAAATTCCATAGGACCAGAATAGCCAATAAAAAAACCCCCTAAAAACCAACTAAATAAACAAATAGGGTGTTTTGTTTTTATTCTGGTTTATTTATTGTTTCCCATTGTAGTCAAAGTCAGCATGAATTTTGAGTAAAACAGACTTAAATTAAGACAATGTTAAAAGTAAACAACTGTTTAAAATGAACCTGGTCTTTGATTCACCTTTGACTATGATTGTTCAGCAATAGTGTACAAAAAACTAGAAATAAATATGCTTTCATCCTGTCTCCTACTTTGGGTAATCACAGAACAAATCAAATAACTTTCATTATCCGCCTTAAGATATCAGACCTGTCAACCCTCCCGGATTCAGCGGGAGTCTCCCGGTATTTGATCAAATCACCTTTGCGGGAGACAGTTTCTCCTGTTAAATGACATTTTTGTAAGCATAAAAAAAAATCAATCCTCTTTTGTCAAAATAACAGAAGGGAAGTAACTCTGCCTTTTTTTCTCATTCGGAAAATGTCGACTACTTTCGGCTTCTGAGAATGTAGCAGGCCGAATTGTCCCGACTGTTTAACCTTTACTGAAGTGAGAATTGTGGGATAACCTATTTATATTGTTAAAAAAGCACATGGAGTTTATAAAATGATGTGTTATTATAATGTTTGTTGTCATCGTAATGGCTACGAAGCGTGTTGCCACTAATTCAACAGGCTGTGTATTGACATTCAGTGTTGCCATATAAAAAAACAAAACTATCCAATTTAGTTCTAATAACACCTCTGAATTGTAAAATGTCTTCCCACTGGATTACATAATGCAACTGTGTCATAGTCATAGTCTATGACGGATCTGAACTGCCAGACTCCGAGTTGACAGCGATACACACGATGCATGTTAAAATCACATGTCACAGCAAGACAACGAAAAGACCAATTAGCTGTATAAACATACTTGTGTCAGTTAATTTTGTATGTTTGTGCAGTAAAATGTTGGTTACACTTCAAGAAATTATTTTTGTACAATTAAAAAATGTTGTGTTTGACATTGACATAAAGTTACTCACGGAAATGGGTATAATTCCGGTATATTTCACACGATGTCCGTAATGAGGTTTTACTTATGATTAATGAAAATACAATGTTTATTGCATCATTATAATGATTTTAAATAAGTACCACGCCACCGTTCCTCATTATAGTAAAAACTGAATATTAATTTATAAGATTTATATAAATTTGTCTTTGGTACTTAGGTACACGAACCACAAATGATAATGTAACGCAACCTGTAGGCTGTAAGTGTAATACCGTAAATGTACTAATTAAATGTTTTATTTCTGGATTTTTTGATAGTTTTTTTTTTTTTTTTTTTAAAGATATATTAAATCATAATAATATTTAAAAAAAAAAAAAAAAAAAATTATATATATATATATTTTTTTTTAATGCCAAGATCTAAGGTTAAGAAGTATATATGACATTATAAAGTATTCATATAACTTATTGTAATAATGTTTTTTTTAAATCTTGCGATTTTGGGTTAAATTGTGTGAATTTAAAAAATCTCCTGCTTTTTCAACACACACCTCCTGCTTTCTCTTGACTAAAGGTTGACAGGTCTGAGATATTGAGATTGAATTTTTAACGTTAGATGGGGGCTTCATTCATTTCTGTGAATGTTTTTTGTATGAGTGCTGATTTTTCTTGGAGACCCCAAGTTTTCAAAGAAAATTCCAATCGGTTAGTGTATTGAATTAATTTTCAGGGTATGGTGGCTGAAACGTTATCGCCAAACACACTAATTGTTGAACGCAAGACTGCAGGCAATCTCAAGCTGGAAACTAACCGTGCATGGTGAGATTTTTATCTTGAAAATCAGAGTGACAAAACACATCTTGGTTCGTGTTGCTCTTTCAACATTGTATGATATTTCAGTCTCAATGTTAAAAGTTTTATTTTGTTTAGTGACACCACAAGAGCACAAATTGATTAATTTAATCATCGGCTACAGGGAGTATTTTGTTCAGTGTCTCGGCACAATTCACTACGCAAATTTCAGAGATCGCTACACAAGTTACAGAGATCACTACCTAATTTTAAAACATTAAACAGTAGTTGCTAATCAGTCTTCAATTTATCAAAAATGTCACTAAATCAAAATTTTGAAAACAAAATATTCCCTGGGCTATTAGATATCAAACATTTGATAATTCTGATAGATTGTCTTTAGAGGAAACCTGCTACATTTTTCAATTAGCAGTGCTTTCTCACAGACAGGACAGCATATACCACAGCCTTTGATATACTTGTTATAGAGCACTAGTTATGATGAAAAAAGTCTTAATACTTAGTTTTTTGCTTGAAATATAGCCTTTTTTTTCACATTGTTATGAATTGCCAGAATGTTATTTCCAGTGTAATCAACAACAAATTTGTCCTGCACGGTGTAACCACAAATTTTCGAGTCTTATCTACTCACATATTCTGTTGATTTAATATGGTACACTGTGTTCAAAGCAGCTATTTTTGTATGCTGATAAATACAGATGTTTTCCAATAATGAAATCTTTTAACAACTAAAATCACATACTAAATATAGTTTTCTGTTTAGAATATCTGTGTCTGTATATTTAATGTGTTTCTGCCCTGTGCTTATAAAACTTTTAGAGTCCAGACTCAATCTCAAATGACGTCACACGCATACAATTTGTATGGCGTTGTCATGACGTTAGTGTCTCAGACTCTATTAGAGTCTCGGTCTTAAGTTTTGTTAGCACCAGGCCTGGTCATGCTAATGTTTGTAAGTATCTTAAGCTGGATTTGGTCATGTAATAATTTTGTATGTACAAAAAAATATGTATTGGGAAGACAATGAAAAATATATTTTATATACAGCCACTAATATTTTATTTACAAAAAATATATTTAATATGTAATGTTAGTCAGTTAAATGTTGACAACATCTCAACAGTGACAACAAACTCAGGACAGGCCCTTTAAAACAAGTCTAAAAGCAATAATTGGTATGTAACTGATATATTAAAAAGAAATATTTAAAATGATAAAAGAACTGGAACCTTAGCTTTTAAGATAATTTCTTATTTATTTTAGGGGATTTTCCTTTGACCATTTTCAAGTTGTCTTTCCGTTTGAGCACAGTTTTGCTCTTTGTTTTGAGGAGGTATGTATTATGTGGAATTTTCCTCTAGCTTAGAAATCTTTTACTATGTGCAATTTTTGCCTAGTTTGAAAATTGTACACCACATTTATTACCAATCAGGGGCAAACATAGCATTGGACGGAGGAGTTATGTGGGGCAGAATATATAAATGTGCCCAGTTTTTTTTTAAATGCACAAGAAAATACTCTAGTACATGTATATTACTTTTATATTATTTTAGACTAGCTTTACATTTTATTTCATTCAAAAGCCATTGTGTTTGCATTGCAGTAGAGCATGTGACTAGAAGTGTGACACAAGATTTGACAGCAGTGAACCCTGACATAGTTCTCATAAGATACCAGTTTCATTACAAATTATTTCACTCATGCTATAAATTTGATATGAAATTTAAAAAATGGAATCTTATTATTTATATTTATCCTATGTTTTTTAAATTTGTTTTCTTGTTTTTTATATTTGACCAGCTTGTGAATTTCATAAAATGGCTCAAGCTTGTACATCACATCAAAAAGAAGGAATTTACAGTGGACAGTAAACTACCACCAGATCTCAAGATCAAAACTAAGGTTGGTTGTTTAGTATGCGTTCTGGTCTTTTTATATTCCCATTCGGTATAGCCATTCTATATTTACTATATCAACCAGTAAAGACCCATTGTTGCTAATCAGGAGTTGACTGTTTTTGTTTGTTTTTTAAATCTGTCTAGACCTTGCTATACATTAGATATCTAATATCTGCGGGATACTGAGTGTCATTTGGGATGTAGACAAAGTGCCCAGTGTGTAAACTCTGTTGGACACCAAATAGTTACAGTTCAAAAATGTGCTGAAGTGTTTCTAAACATCCATTTGTTGATAGCCCAGTAGTAAAGTGCTCGCTTGATGCACGGTCGATTTGGGATCGATCCCCGTCAGTGGGCCCATTGGGCTATTTTTTGCTCCAGCCAGTGCACCACGACTGGTACATCAAAGGCCATGGTATGTGCTATCCTGTCTGTGGGATGGTGCATATAAAAGATCCCTTGCTGCTAATCGAAAAGAGTAGCCCATGAAGTGGCAACACCGGGTTTCCTCCCTCAATATCTGTGTGATGCTTAACCATATGTCTGACGCCATATAACTAAATTAAATGTGTTGAGTGCGTCGTTAAATAAACCAGTTCCTTCCATTTGTTGATTTACTGCAATAATCTTACCTTTCAGTATTTTAGAAATGTTTCTTTTAACCATTTGCTTCTTCATTACAGACATTTTCAGTTCAGCTAAGTGATGACACGTTTGAAGTGAAAATAGGTGACAACTATGAAGTAAGTGTCAGTTTTTAAAGGCATATTTAGGTCACTCCTACAATTGGTTCATCTTTCTGTAAGGGTTACCTAGGGCTTCTAGATTATGGTAGCCCCACTCCCATGGTTATTGATATTCTGTGCTGGGCTAGTAAATAACTACTATAACTAGCCCGACGGCTAGTGAAAAAAAACCTTGTCAAATGCTGCATTGTCTTATTTTGTAAATATGAATATCCTGCCCGTCTTCCGACCCCCAATCTAAGGGTCTTTAAGCTCTATCTCCCTCTTTAGGTGACATATCTGATTATTACTATTAGTAAAATTTTATTTATTTAAAGTAGGGCTAGTGAATTTTTAATCTCTATCTCCCTCTTTAGGTGACATATCTGATTATTACTATTAGTAAAATTGTATTTATTTAAAGTAGGGCTAGTGAATTTTTAATCACGGCTAGTACATTTTTAAAATCACTGATCCCAGGGCTAGTGGATTTTAATAAAATTCTAGAAGCCCTGGGTTACCTAAGCACACCTTGATATATGTGAAGTGTGCGACTGTCCGTCTGTGTATTACAAGTATGTTTCTGTGTAAGAGTGTGTGTGTGTGGGGAGGGGTATTAGGTGATAGATTAGTTTCTTGCTCGCATTTATGGTATGTGTCACATAATGTTAGATTTATGGTGTCTTTACTGCAAGTCTGAGACATTGCTGCTCATGAAACAGTATATTCAATGAAAATGGGTTTTTTAGAATAAAAAGCATTATTTGGATACAAATATGATTATATTGCTGAGCTCTTTATATATAGTCAAAGGGTTCATAACTTCATATCATAATATTACATCTTACTGACAGATATAGTTGTATTATTTTGTAGTCATATAAAAATGTGTTTTACAGTAATTACAGTAATCAGGCTTTGCCATTAATTTCCACATATGCTGGGTGGGTGAATCCAAGGCAATGTATGCTTTTAGGTCTCTGAAAATTGAAGGGGTGAAACGTAGCCTGGTGCTAAAGCGCATGCCTGATGCGCAGTCGGTCTAGGATCGATCCCCGTCGGAGGGCCCATTGGGCTATTTTTCCAGTGCACCACGACTGGTATATCAAAGGCTGTGGTATGTGCTATCCTGTCTGTGGGATGATGCATATAAAAGATCCCTTGCTACTAATTGAAAAATGTAGTGGGTTTCCTCTCTATGATTGTCAAAATGACCATATGTTTGAAATCCATTAGCCGATGATTAATAAGTCAATGTGCGCTAGTGGTGTCATTAAACAAAACAAACTTGTTTTTTTTTCTCAAAATTGAAAGAACAATTGTTTTGTTCACATGTCACTTGCACCAGTCTAGTTTTACATAACCTATTCTTCTTTCAAAGTTTTTGTAGTACTTGTTGTAGAAACGCAACTGATTCACTTGTCACGATGTATAATAATTTAAAACACTTTATCTGAACACAAAGTATATACTCATCTCCGTAAAAGATTTAAAAAATGTTGGTTCTGTATTGTCGGACAAATTTCTTGGTATTAGACACACAGATATAAATTCCATGTTACTAGATGTCAACAATTTTTTGACTATTTCATGCAAGGAGTAAGACAGATTTGAGCCTGATGTGCCATACAATGTTTTTAAAGGACCGGGGACCCATTTCACTAAACATCGTGCGTTTATACGTGTTTGGCATCAATTTCATACAGAAAATTACATAATTATGGAAGCTGGAATATTTTAAAGACAAAAAAAAAGAGAGAGAAATATGTGTTCTTCTAACTATATTTGTTGTACTATTATAGTAATAAGAATTGTGCTTTAGTTGTAGATTTACGTTTATGTGCAAACTTAGGCTTACGATGTTTAGTGAAATGGGCCCCTGGGCTCATGCTTATAAAGCTTTTAGAGTCTAGACTTAAGATTTTAATAACGTCTTGAAACTTTAAGGTCATGGGGGTGGCTCGATGTGTGGTCAGTCTGGGATCGATCCCGTTAGTGGGCTATTTCTCGTTCCATCCAGTACATATTGACTGGTATATCAAAGGCCTTGGTATGTAATACCCTGTCTGTGGGATGGTGCATATAAAAGAACCTTTGCTACTAATCGAAAAGAGTAGCCCATGAAGTGGCGACAGCGGTTTTCCTCTCTCAGTATCTGTGTGGTCCTTAACCATATGTCTGATGTCATATAACCGTAAATAAAATGTGTTGAGTGCGTCGTTTAAATAAAACATTTCTTTTTTTTTTTCTTTTAAATTCATATAAATTGTATACTGGTGACACCATTAAAGATGTAAGTGAAGATTTTATGAGTTTAAAATATTATGTGCATAAGCCCAGTAGTTTTAACTGTTTTTGTGTTATTGATTCTCCATAGCTGTTAAAAGATGAAGGTGAGCAGAATGAGACGAGGAAACTGCTACTGGATAAAAAGATTGATGAAAAACATCAGCAATACGGCCACATTCCAAGTGAGTTTCACACAACTTTTTAATAATTTGCTTTCTTGTCTTTAATATTTATTTGGGTGGGATGTAGCTCAATGGTAGAATGCTTGCTTGAGGTGCAGTGGGTTGCAGGATCGAGCATCCTCTATGGACTTTTTTCTTTCTTTTCCTGTTTTAACTGACGTACCGTGACTGATACATCAAAAGCCATTGTAAATACTATCTTGTCTATGGGAAATTGGATTTAAAAGATCCATTGCTGCTTTATTAGTATGAGTAGCTTATTTGTCAACAGCAGATTTCATATCCCTCTTTTCCTTGGACAAGTGTGGAAATTCATAGTTTAAAATGTTCTGGGGTGTCATGAAACAAACAATTTCCATTGACATTTATCGTGTTGAATATCTGACCTTTTTTCTGGTTAAATTACCATTTATGCTGCCAAATAAATTTATTGTATTTTTTCGAATTTAAAAATACAGCATTTTTACGGGATGCAAACACACAAAATTATATATTAGAAAATAAATATTTAATTTAAGCTACAGTACTACAAACATTAGGGTGATCAGAAACACATTAAATATACACACACTGATATTCTAAATATGAAAATAATTTCCAATGTGTTAGTATAATATTTATTAACAATGGCAGCAAACTCAGGACTGTCTCATTAACCCAGGTTTAGCAGTTTTAATTTAAAAAACCCATACAACAGTAACACAGTGAAATAAATTGTCCCTGCAGTCAGAAAACGCGAAGAGCTGTACTTGTCGCTGGCCAAGCGAAGTGCCGAGGTCTACATCCAGAGGTCACAGAAGCTGTACAGCAGTATGCCGATGCGGACCAAGCTGTTCACGTGGCTCATGGAAGACCTGCAGATCATCGCTTTGGCTGACAGGTCATACCACGGGAAAGAGAATGTTGTCAAACACATGAAGGAGATCGATAGTGACAGGTCTGTATATGTTATGATGTCACTGTATTAATGTTGGTATTAATGCCCTACTGGCAGTAGCTGGTGTATTGTTTAAATACTGAAATGGTGACATCAGAGGTTTATTGTTTAAATACCGAGTGAGATAAAATGGTGAGATTATTTTTTGTTGTTTAAACACTGAATGAGATAGAATGGTGAGATCATTGTTTTTTATTTAACCACTGAATGGGATGAAATGGTGAGATCATTGTTTTTTATTTAACCACTGAATGGGATGAAATGGTGAGATCATTGTTTTTTGTTTAAACACTGAATGAGATAAAATGGTGAGATCAGTGTTTGTTGTTTAAACATTGAATGGGATAAAATGGTGAGATCAATGTTTTTTGTTTAACCACTGAATGGGATAAAATGGTGAGATCATTGTTTTATGTTTAACCACTGAATGGGATAAAATGGTGAGATCATTGTTTTTTGTTTAAACACTGAATGAGATAAAATGGTGAGATCAATGTTTATTGTTTAAACACTGAATGAGATAAAATGGTGAGATCAATGTTTATTGTTTAAACACTGAATGAGATAAAATGATGAGATCAATGTTTGTTTAAACACTGAATGAGATAAAATGGTGAGATCAATGTTTATTGTAGCTTGTATCCTGTGGATGGGTTGGAGTTCTCTACATTGTGGTGTAGGACGGTGAACGTCAGTATCAACTCCTGGGTCGTGACCCTGCGCGACTACCCACAGCCCATGTTGGATGTACAGAACATGCTTCTGTGGGGACGGCTCATCGGAGCAGAACAGGAAGCTAGCAAAAGAGGTTTTTTTTTTTTTTTTTTTTTTTATTATTTAAAAAAAAGATTATTGTTATTTAATATTATCGGTAACTGGTCAGAATTATCACAGTAATGGGGGTGGGGGAGCAAACTAAAGACTCAAAAGAAAAACAGGTCTCTAAACCCTGTAACTGATGCATTTAAAAGCATCAGTACAGCTTGAACACACTGTTTTTGTCATTAGTAAGTTTATGTGGTAACTGACTTGTACCACACCCTTAAGTGTCGTGGTATGATGGCAGTTTGGCTCATTGATATGTGGGGTTTAAAACGTTTGAAGTTAAACATATTTCAGAGATATCAACCATTACGAATTTGATGGAATCATTACGAATTGAAAGCATAGATTACGCTATTATGATTGTTTTGTTCGAAATTTCGATTTTTAGAATTTTTTTTTAATTTTGTGTATTTAGTGTCGGATTGTATTTTGGAAGGCACAAATGTTGTTAACATCAGAGAAATGGAACTTTTTCACTCTTCACCGTCAACAGTCGTAGATTGGTTTCCTGCCTTGTTCTTTAAACTTATGAATTCCGAATAGCAAGCATAGCAAGCGTGGTGATATAGAATAAACCAGTCTTCCGAACAGCCCCAATGTTTGCCATTTGTGTACAGCTGTGAACTTGACTTTACCAAAATGTCGAAAAAACGCACTCCTGAGCCATCACTGATAACATTCCTATTTTGGGGAGTGGGATTCTTATTCCCTATGACATTCCAACTAGGGTTGGCATCTCTGCATATTTATTGCATACTTTTGTTAATGGAGAAAACAACCTAAGCATTGTACAAATATTGTTTCAGTGATTCCGAAGCTAGACTACTCTGATAATAATAAAATATTACTCTACCTCTCTGTATATTTTTCAAACTATTTGAGTGTGTGTTTTTGTTTGTAGCCAAGAGGTCTTGTGTTGTCGAAGTTGAACAGCCGTGGGGAGACGTTACTGTGGAGAGAAGTCTGCCTCCCCTCAAGTTTTTTCATGATTTCAGTTGTGGTATGATACTTACGTAATTACATAAAAATCTTTCAAACTTTTTTTTAATGTATGCTGTATTGTGAATGGGAATCTTTGAATTAATAAATGGTTGGGTCTATGATCAATCCCTGTTTGTGGGCCTGTTGGGTTATTTTTTTATCCAGCCAGTGTACCTCGACGTATATAAAAGGCTGTATTGTGTGCTATCCTGTCTGTTTGATGGTGCATATAAAAGATCTCTTGCTACTAATGGAAAAATATAGTGGGTTTCCTCTCTAAGACTATATATCACAATTACCAAATGTTTAACATCCAATAGCCGATGATTAATAAATCAATGTGCACTAGTGGTGTCGTTAAACAAAAGAAACTTTAATTTTGAATTAATATAAACTGAAATTTCTGACATTAGGTTTAAAAATGAGAGACATCAGAAATGTAGTTTAATGAAATAGTCTTAAAGACAAAGAAGAGAAAACAAAATAATTTTATGACTAAGACAGAATGAGAAACTGATGTTTACGGATCCCTTACTGGTGTTTTGCATAAAAACATCAAAAGAAGCATCCATTAACAATCATCTTGGCAAAACCTTCCACTGGTTAGTTTAAACTTTTTTTTTGCCATTCAAAAACAGTAGCAGTCTGGAGATTGGCCAACAATCATTAGTCTATATAAAGGCTTCTCCCAACATTTTACAGTATGAATATATTACAAGCAATAAAATAAAACATTTACTGGTTAGTTGCTTAGTCATAACAAATCCTAAATATGTAATACAAGTTTAATAAAGAAATCAATCCTTCATTACAGTTACAGAATAAATAAAAGTAAAAAAGTTATGATAAAACTGCCTTTCACTTTGTTTGAGCAGAGACACTTTAAAAAAAAATATTTCTTAATATTTTGTAATTTTCATCTTCTTGCTATACTTGTGTCTTCTGTTTGCTAACTAAATTTGTCTTTTTAAAACCAATGCACCCCAACTTGTATATCAATGGTTGTGGTATGTGCTGTCCTGTCTGGGAATATGCATATAAAAGATCCCTTACTACTAATGGTAAAATGTAGTTGGTTTTCTCTCTAAGATAGTAATTATGTCAGAATGACCAAATATTTGACATCCTCTAGCTGATGATTAATAAATCAATGTGCTCTAGTTGTGTTGTTAAACATTACCGACTTTAAACTTTTTAACTGTGGTTTTATTTTTGTAGACATTGCTAATTTCACCATGGCCTATGGTGTGTGCTGGGAACCCGCCGTAGCTCTGTTCAACAGCAGCATGGATCTGATCAACAAGCCGTCCACGGATCCTAGCTGTCCACTGCCGTTCTGGGACAAAGTGCGTCTGCTCTTTCACGGTCGACTGACCATGTCCATCGAGAAGATGTCCTGGCAGTACCACGCATCGTTTGACCCGTACAACACCACCGAGCTCATGGACTGGATCTGGAGTAACGTCATTGTGGACTGGACAAATGGTATCTACTTTTATATCACAATCTTTCACATCTGAGGTGTGCAGTTGTGCATGCTATTGCACATCCAAGCAAGCACCCCTTGATTTCATATTTGGGAGCATTTTTTTTATTGTCTGCCAAAAATATGGTAACAGCACTCAATTTAACTGGTGGTTTGAACCAGTTGGCGCCACTATTTGATACATCCTTAAGCTATTATTATTACATGTAAGTTGGTATCATTTACATTTATCTTCCTTGAGTGTCATAAACATCCTGCAGCTTATGAAGTGAGTAATTTATCTCTTGCCCGATATTTTCCAATGTAAAGGACTGACATCACTTAAAAGTGTCCAAAAATGTTTTTCTGACACCTGTTATTTGTAGGAATTTGATGTATATGTATTACGGGGTGGGTGGATGGCAAGTGATAAAAAAAATAAAAATTCCCAATGAGTTTTTAAACAGGAAGATGAGCCCAATTAAGGTTGAAAAATAAAGGTGGACAATTTTTAAGAGTGTTGGATAAAGGAAATAAAACAAAAATAATAAAGAATTGTAATGTTTTTATTCATGATCAGTTTTGTTTCTGATCTTTTGTTGCAGCTACTTAAAAGGTATTTTGTGTTTAAAACTGAAGATTTGGTTTTTTCTGCTTCTTTTTGTTTAGCCAAGTGGGTTTTAAAAGGTGACCTTGATATTCATGCCAGGACAGCATCCAAATATGATGATTGCAAATTGTTCCACTTTCCTAATCTGCGTTTTTGGTAAATATCAAGAAAAACTAGACTGCCTTGATAAACAATAACTAATTTCATAATAATAATTTAAAAAAAGAAGAGACGTTTTCAGTGTTTTTTTCTTATATCATTTGTTTTAAATATATTGCTGACAATGCTGAGTTTTAATTTGTGATAATATATGCTACGTACAATTCCATTTTATATGATCATCTTAATCAAAACTTTGCTATTTCTGTTTAAGATAATAATAATCAAACATTTTATGGTTTAAACAATATTTATTTCTGTTTATATTAACAGATGGGATTGGTCAACAGGCATAGCCTATATAAAAACCTTTCCCTACATTATACAGTTGAAATATTAGCTGGTCAACATGTACATGTATTATAATAATTGACATTGTGTTTTATTTGTTTGCAGTATCCGGCTTGAATGGCTGTGTCTTGGAGACCCAAACGACCATCACGCTGTCATGCCTTGTGCCCCAGACAAGGTTCCAGACTACTCCATGGAGGTATGTAAAAGTTAAAAGTTTGTTTTGTTTAACAAGATCACTAGAACACACCATTGATTAATTAATCATCGACTATTGGATGTCAAACATTTGGTAATTTTGTCATATAGTCAGTCTTAGAGAGGAAATCTGCTACATTTTCCCATTAGTAGCAAGGGATATTTTATATGCACCATCCCACAGACAGAATAGCACATACCACAGCCTTTGATATACTAGTCATGGTGTACTGGCTAAAACTAGAAATAAGCCCAATGGGCCCACTGACGGGGATTGATGGTAGATGGTGTGTGTGTGTTTATTTTTTGCATTTGTTTTAACTAATGTTTTCTCTTCCATGACTGAAGTACCGGTAATTTCAGTTTTTATACTTATATTTATTTACAGAAACATGATTCCTTCCGAGCATTCAGATCTGAGAATTTAAACTTGGACGTCAGTCTTGACATAAAAGCAAGCAAAGGCATGGATATCCCAAGTTGTAAATTGTATGCAAGCAGTTTGCGCTTCATGAAAAAAATACAGGTAATTGAAGTTTGCCTAATTAAATTTTCAATTATTAAGAACCAGTGAATGAGTGGATATCAGTTTTTATCAACAAAAGCTCAAGCATTCATTTCATCTGCAATTGCCGAATTTGAAACAATTTGAGAACATTTCTTTTGAATGCAAAACATATTTTTTTCATATATTGAAGATAAAAGTAAAACTTTTTATTTTTAAAGTGACATACCATATTTTAAAAGCATTACAGCATATTTTTCACAATTAGAGCCGTTTTCTGATAATTGTTAATTTTTATGAGTTTAACTAGGATTTAAGGTATCTTGGGAATCTCAGAATGAAAGAATATGCAAAATATTAAACTTATATTTGTTCAGAATTGCATCTTTTGACACACATTCTAATTCATCTTTCAATAGGGCTGGAATGTGCCCACAATATATTGTAAACGAAATTTCAGTGATGTAGATAACAAACACAAGTGTCTGTTGTGCAACTTTAAATGCATAAGAGCCGCCAGTCGGTTATATAGTGAACCATTAACACTAGTCCTGTCCTGGGTGGACAGGCATGCGCTTACAACAGTTTGCTTTGAATGTGCACATTAAACACTCTTAAAAGTTTCATACTTCACAATCACCAGAACTTGATTCATGTGTTTTAAGACTGATTTTGAACATTTAATGATTTGCAATAGAATATATTTATGTTTATATTTTATTTTGCTTAAATTTACACTATCAGCTGGAAGTACTTTAATTATAATTTTTCATTGCAAGTTTCAGGTCCAAAAAAAAAAAGATAAGCTTTTCTAGGTGAAAACCATGTGAGCTGATTTTCTTCCGTTTATTAAGATTTGAAATGGTGTCCCCTGTTGTTGTTTTCCTTCAGAACTGTATGTTCAGTGTGACGAGACCAGTGCGGCGTGGTAAACTCTTTAATAACACAACTCCAAGGAAACCACAGCTCACCAGGCATTACAAGTGAGTTGATGTCATAGAGCAGGTGTCAGACACTTGTATATAATATTTTTATTTTATTAAATAATTTTATTGAATTAGAATTCATACAGTAGTGAAATCATTAAAAATAGAAATAACAGGAAGAAATGATATTAACAGCTGGCTCATAGAATGTAATCCGTTTGATACCACAGCCTAATCTGTCTTTCTGTCACACACACGCACACGCACACATACACATGCACACATACACATGCACACGCACACACGCACACATGCACACATACACATGCACACACACATGTACACGCACACATACACATGCATGCACACGCACACATATACATGCACACATGCACATGCACACACACACATGCACACACACACGCACACACATGCACGCACACATGCACACGCACACATACACACACACACACACACATGCACATGCACACGCACACACACATGCACACATACACATGCACACATACACACGCACACATACACATGCACACACACATACACATGCACACACACACATGCATGCACACGCACACACATGCATGCACACACACATACACATGCACGCACACACATGCACACATACACACGCACACATACACATGCACACATACACACATACAGATGCACACATATACATGCACACACACATGCACACACACACATGCACACACACATGCACACACACACACATGCACACACACACAATCTACATTATCAGGCTATGAATTTAATAGGATTCCGTGCTTCTGCAAATCCCAGAATTTGGGTTGGAAGCGTAAGATTATAAGATAGAATCTTAAATATCTGAATTACACCATTTTTACGATTTTTGTGGCTGTGACCTAAAAAAATCTCCCCAAATTCACTGTTGAATTATAATATCGTACATTATAACATTTCTGAGATGGAATCCTAAATATTTACATATATATAAAAAAAAATATCCAAATTTACTCCAAACATTTCTCTCTCTAAATTTTTTTTTAATTTAAAGTTCTTGTTTTACAGAAAGATTAAATTGCACGTGAACTTCCACCAGTTCTCCATCTGGTACTGGATGTCGTTTTCCAACCCCCACGGAGCCGAGCTGCTGTCCGAGTCATTCGTGATGCATATGTGTAACAAGCTGACGCTGGAGCCCATCGAGGACGGGCTGTGTCACAGACCCCGGTCTGACTGGAGCATCAAGTACCTCACCTGCGAGCTGGGAACAACGAAGACGTGGCTCTGCAAGTTTGGAGATGAAGTCAACGAGGACATGGTATGTGTCTTTTTTTTGTCTTTTTTTTAAAACAATATTTATTCAAATAAATTTATTCAAATAAATGAAGTGGATCGACTATATAAATGCCTCTCAATGAGATGATGTTACATACTGTAACCTCCCATCTTGGGATCGGTCACTGGCGAGTCAGAGGTTGAACCCGGGATGGGCGTGCCTGAATCTTAAGTAGATAGAGGCACTTTAAAAAGCATTCCTAGCCCATACTGTAAAAATTTCAAAATTTTAATTTCAGCCATTACATACAAACTACAAATACTTGGTTGGGTTTAAACATATAGTACACATGGTATGCTGATGAATGTCACAATCAATTGGCATTTAAAATACACAAGTTACACAATAGTATTGGTATTGTCTTTGAGGTGCATCATCATCACTGACGTTTAATAGTTGTCTGTGTTCTTAGACCTTAACATATACTTGAATCCTTTAACTCTTGTGCATACAGCTTTACATAAAAAAATAAATCATTGAACGAACTTTCCAACTATCTCCTGGTCCATTCCTTGACGTGGTAAGGTAGCTTGCATGTATCAATGACTCAGAGAGCTATGCCAGCTGGAGCATCAGCTCCTGGTAGGGTCACCCAAGCTGGACTGGTCAAAGAGTAGAGACTAGACTAATATGGACTGGACAGACAGAGAGAAGACGACTGTCTAGGAGAAGCAAACTCCAAAATCAAAACTGGGCTGGAGAGGCTCAGAATCCTAGTAAGGAAACTCTCGTAGGAGAAGGAAAACTAGAAACTCAAACCAAGTCCACTGAAGTCAGAGTACAGAAGCTATGCATCAGCATTAGTGTGGAAACCGAAAGGAAATGTCTGTACATGCACCAAGCTCTATGATCATGAAACAGATGGATATATCGAAGTGATGTTGTCCCCATGGATCACCACAACCGGACTTCAAATCTAAAGCATGATCAACTATAGCTTGAACGCAAAAGAAGAAATTTCGAAAATAAATTTTTTCATTTTGAACCTACATTTTTCAACCTCAGATTGTACAAAAGCACAACTACCCTAACACTGTTTTGCTCTGTATGTAATATTCTTAGGAGACATTCTAGTATGTCTAATTACCCTAATAAAAATTTACACCAGGTAGTACTAAACCAAATAACTTCCAGCTGGGTCAAAGTTCGAAGTGCACCAAACTTTTGATAGAGAAGTTAAGTCCTGTGATTGGTGATAAATGTGAGTGTGTTGGTTGTAAAAAAGAATTAGTTTCATCTGTGCAAAAAAATTTAGGCAATTTTATTTCATCCAATACTACTGTATCAAGTAGCCTTGTGCTTGAAACATGTATGGGGTACCTATAAAAAGAAGTACTCAGGTTTTGTGCGGAACTAAAGTAGTCATAGACACTACCCGTTATCTCTGAAATGAATAGCTTGACCCCCAGATTTGTATGATTCACATTAAGGATGGGAGGTGGTAGTATTTATTTCCATGGTGTTTATGTTGATTGATATGCTGCAGTTTGGAATTTCAGCCACATTGTCGTCTATGGGATTTGATTTGTTAGTATACACCCACCAGAACTCAATTTATATTTAAAGAAATCCCTCAATGCGATAACTGACATTATTGTTTCTGATGTTTTCACCTGGTTAATTTTCACTTTCACTGAATAATGATTGAGCCTAAAGCGGCCCATACACGATCAATTTTATTGACAATAATATTGTCAGTTATAAAAATTAACAATATTATTGATCATTAGTGTGTGATATTGGAGCAAGTTTTTGATTGACACAATATATTGACAGAATCAAACATCGGTAGATATTTATTGAAGGTTTCTCAATACTAGTGTGTCGTTGATGGCAATACTAGTGTGTTGTTAATGGCACTTTGTCAAATTATTGCACACTATTTCATTCGGAAGCCAGTCATCTAAGGATAAACATGTCCAGTTAGGAAAAAGAAGAGAGAAAATTTCTTCTTCTTTATAAATATAACATTAATAAAATTATCAATCCACTGTCTGGTTTATTTCTTTTATTTTTATTAAAATATATATTAAATTATCTTTTCTTGCTATATTTACTGGCATTTTTTTTTTTCAAAAGCATTTTCTCATATTTACCTATTGATGTCATCATTAATGCAAAATTAGACAAATTAGTATTTTATGAATATAATGGGCTGCTTTACCATCAGTTTCTTCTAAGCCTGTATCATCAAAGTAATTTTCGTTGAATATTTCCTTTATGACATCTGAACATGTTTGATTGTTATTCTATAATGTTCTAGCATTCACAGAATCATCATAAACAACTCAAGTTAATGTTGACATCTAAGTTTACCAAAACCGATCACGTCTTGACTACAGTCGAGAATGAATTTTCATGGTAGTATTGCACATCTCGATTGCAGTCGGGAATAATAGGGAAAGAGTTGAACATGTTTACATAATTACAGTTTTTAAAAGAAATTACTATTTAATATTAATGTTAGCATTTTCCTTTTTGCAGATGAAAGATTTAAGAAGATCAATAAGAAATCCATTGGATAAGTCATTTTTTATGAGCATTGCAAGGTATGTAAATAATGTTTTTGTTACCAGAAAACATATTGTTTTGATATCAATATTTTTTATACTTAAAAGTAAATATATATACTTTTGGTGCAAATTTACACCTAATATATTTTGTGAGTCATAGTTTGGTATCAGTTAACACAAAAATATTTTGGTTATAAAAATGTAAATTATATTTTTGAGTACTTTTTTTTTTGTCCCAATTCAATCAATGTTATTGGTACTACATGTAATTCAGATATGATTCTGGAATAAAATCTAATTCATAACCGTAATTAAAATGTGTTGAGTGCGTCATTGAATAAAACATTTCTTTCTTTTCCAAAACTTACATTATTCTTTTGGTACCAACTCAAACAGTAATATTAGTACCAAATATTTGATTATGGTTTTGATACCAATTCAGACTTTTCACAGCCAATACCCTCTTTTATTAATATTTTTTGTATTAATATTGTTACCTAGTAGCCAGTATATTTTTTATGCTGAGGTATCGGTTGGTTTGTTTGTTGGTTTATTGGTTCGTTCTTTCTTTCTTTCGTTCGTTCGTTCATTTCATTTTATTTTGTTCTTTCATTCATTCATTCATTCATCCACCCATCCATCCATCTGTTTTTCAGGATTTCATACCAAAGAGCTGATAACAGTAAAGAATCAGAAATGAAGAAGTTGAATTCATCTGATTCAGTATGTACTCTTTATGTTTGTAAATCCGTTCAGATAGTTAATATTTTATTTGCATTTGAAGAAGATATGGGGGCGGGACGTAGCTCAGTGGTACACCTCTCACCTGATGTGCGATCGATCTAGAATCGATACCCATTGGTGGGCCCAATGGGCTATTTCTCATTCCAGCCAGTGCTCCACAACTGGCATATCAAAGGCTGTGGTATGTACTACCCTGTCAGTAGGATGGTGTATATAAAACATCTCTTGCAGCTAATTGAAAAGGGTAGCCCATGAAGTGGCAACAGCGGGTTTCCTCTTTCAATATCTGTGTTGTCCTTAACCATATGTCTGATGCCATATAACCGTAAATAAAATGTGTTGAGTGTGTCCTTAAATAAAACATTTCCTTTCCTTTGCCGAAGATATGGGCAGGATTTAACTCTGAGGTAGAGCACTCACATTAGGTGGGATGGAACATACGATGTAGGTTAATAATAATACCTAATGCTTTTGGATTAATTCTTGGGCATATTTGTTGCAGCCTATAGATGCATAAATACATGTGAATGACAATCAAGAATCTCCGGTTAAATTACGTAGGTGCAGACGGATTTCTTCCTGTAGTGTGTGTATTAGCGATTAATATGTCTAATATTTGTTATCGGTGAACTCGAAAATGATCAATAACCACTAATTTAACATCAAACATCAAGAATTGTTGTATTAGAGTGGGAATCATTGCCTATCCTGTGGTAGGTGTTTTCGCTGTATACATTTAGTTATCTCTGGCTGAGAGCGATCATATCCATCCAAATGTCCGTCTAGCTCTTGAATGGCAGAGTACTCAGGCTGAGGTTTCAGTGTGCTGGCATTTCACTGAATTCATTTCATTTCAACTTATTTTTGTGCTTATATCTAAATACGGTTCAAACACGCTCTCCTGAGCACACAACTCAGCTATCTGGGCTGTCTGTCCAGGACAGTGGGTTAGTTAGTTAGAGAAAAGAGGTTGTAGTGGTCTTACACCTACCCACTGAGTCGTTAAAACTCGCTCTGGGTGGGAGCTGGTACCGGGCTGCAAACCCTGTACCTACCAGCCTTATGTCTGATGGCTTAACCACAACACCACAGAGGTTGGTAATGAACCCAGACAAAATTTCCTTTTCTTTGTCCAGGATGTCTACGTGCACAGTGTGAAGATCTATGACATGAAGGGGGCGTGGACCAAGAAGAACAGGTCGGTTGTGATTGCCCTGTACGAAGGTTTCCAGAAGAACAACACGCTAAGACGAAATCTCTCATCGAAGGCGCTCAAAGGGTTTAAGGTTGAGGGAGGCACAGTGAGTCTGCTGAAAGCTTTCGGAAATGAGTTTTTCACGTTTTGAGAAAAGAATTGAGTTTTTATTATATAGTGTACACAGTCCAATATATAGAAAACACATCAGACTGCTGATACATCTTGCATGATGCTAGTGGTTATTTTCTGCTGAATGCTTTCTGAAATTTGTTTTTCAAGTTTTGAGAAAATAATTGAGTTTTTATTATATAGTGTACACAGTCCGATATATAGAAAACCCATCATACTGCTGATACATCTTGCATGATGCTAGTGGTTATTTTCTGCTGAATGTTTTCTGAAATATACTTTTCATGTTTTGAGAAAGGAATTGTAACGTATTTGAGTTTTCATGTTTTCCTGTCTGATAGAAAACCCATCGTACTGCTGATACATCTTGCATGTCGATTAGTCGATAATTAAATGGTTTAAAAGTTGCGTATAAAACATATTTTTAAAAAGCCTAGACCTCTTAGATTGTAGCTTTGGAGGCCTGGGCTTATATTTTCGAGGCTATTTTAGCGCTATGAAATTGTAAATTATGATAGGGGCGAGATGTAGCCCAGTAGTAAAGTGGCTGCTCAATGCGCGGTCGGTCTGGGATCGATCCCCATCGGTAGGCACTAAATTTTATTTATTTATTATATAAGTGTATTTTTGATACTGACGACTGGTCGTTTACATTTCTAAAATGATGTGTACCTGTACTGTATA
Source organism: Gigantopelta aegis (assembly GCF_016097555.1). Classification (NCBI taxonomy): domain Eukaryota; kingdom Metazoa; phylum Mollusca; class Gastropoda; order Neomphalida; family Peltospiridae; genus Gigantopelta; species Gigantopelta aegis. The sequence continues at coordinate 68,350,756 of NC_054701.1, forward strand.
ATATATTTCCATTACCCTGTTTCTTTCTCAGCGCAGCAGAAATGCTTCCACATGCTACAGTCCTGTCACCGGTCACAGTACAACATCTGTCAGTGTAGCCACTCCAAGCCCTGCCTCGAAAATAGAGTCTGGACACGCCATGGCCATGCTGATGAAACTTGTGTCAGAATCCAACAGCAAGTCGGTGGCTTTCACAGAGGAGGTAACTCTTGATAGTACAAGGTGTTCAGTTGTGACCCTCGGTGGTGTCGTGGTTATGCCATCGGACATAAAAGGCTGGTAGGTACTGGGTTCGTAGCCTGGCACCGGCTCCCACCCAAAGCGAATTTTAACGACTCAATGGGTAGGTGTAAGACCACTACACCCTCTTCTCTCTCACTAACCACTAACCCACTGTCCTGTACAGACAGCCCAGATAGCTGAGGTGTATGACCAGGACAGCATGCTTGAACTTTAATTGGATATAAGCATGAAAATAAGTTGAAATTTTTTTTTTTTTAATGTGACCGTTTCTGTCGTAGGTGATATGCGATCTGTCTCATTTGATAGAGCCTTGGGTTGTGTGATCAAACCCCCTCTATGAACCTGTTGGGTTTCTTCCTGTCTCATTTGGCAGAACACTTGCCATAAATGCATGTGTTATGTGATCAAAACTCCTCTATGAACCTGTTGGGTTTCTTCCTGAGTATGTATTTACCTTTGTTTGACACCCAATGGCCGATGTGTATTTTTGTGCTGGGGTGTCGTTGAACATTCATTCTTTCATTGTCCCTGTGCTATCCAGTACATACAATGTGTTGGTTTTTGTGTCGTCAGGGGAGATAACTTGCCTGCAATAGCTAGAAGATTAAGTAACCTTAGAGAAAAATGCTGTGGCATCATTATACTCATCTCATTATCATCATTGAGATATGTTTATGGTGTCATAGCAGAATTTGTTCTTGGAGTTTTATATATAAGTGAAGTATATAAGAGAAAATAGACGATCAAAATATTTTTTGTTTCAGCCATCTGGATCTTACATAGATCAACTTCATGGGGTCCAAGCTTGTCACACAGGAGAAATTCTTCTCAAGAACTGGTTCAGTAAGTGTGTTGTACACCAAGTACAGTGAAACCTCTCAAAACTGGACCCTCTGTAAATCGGAATTCCCTCAAAACCGGACCCTATGTAAACCGGAAATCCCTCAAAACCGGACCCTCTGTAAACTGGAATTCCCTCAAAACCGGACCCTCTGTAAACCGGAAATCCCTCAAAACCGGACCCTCTGTAAACTGGAATTCCCTCAAAACCGGACCCTCTGTAAACCGGAATTCCCTCAAAACCGGACCCTCTGTAAACCGGAAATCCCTCAAAACCGGACCCTCTGTAAACCGAAATTCCCTCAAAACCGGACCCTCTGTAAACTGGAATTCCCTCAAAACCGGACCCTCTGTAAACTGGAATTCCCTCAAAACCGGATAATTTTCATGGTCCCTTTTAAATATATGTGCAGGGGAGAACCTCTCTGAACCAGATACCTCTTAGAACTGGACTTTTTACTTGGTCCCGAGGGTGTCCGGTTTAGAGGAGTTTTACTGTATTGTTATTATATCATTGCAAACTTTCCGCTGTCATGCGATTTACTGTGTTCTGATTGGACAACATCACTAAAAACACAAATGCTATCTTCTGATAAACCTCAGAAAATGATGTCATAACGTCGAAAGGGGATGTCATTACGTAAAACAGGTCATGGAAAGTTTCAGAATGTTTTTGTCTGATGAACTCCCTACTCAAAAGCTCAAGAGGTTTACTAAACCCAAAGTCTGTATTCATATTTTTTTCTTCTCTATTCCAGTTTGTCTTCATAACAGTCAGGTGCTGCTGAAAGGTTCAGAAACCAATGGTTACGTGATTGTGAGTTGTCACAAGGCCAACATCCAGTCCACTGTTCGTCACCCCATCTGGTGCGACTCTCAGCTGCGCAGCAAAAATACATGGGAAGCCGATGTTAACTGCATGCAGGTAGCTTGTTATCTCGTGTATGTAAAACTTCAGAGACCTCAGTCAACTTAACAAATGAATACTGATTTCAAATAAAGAAACACCGTTAAAATCACACTTAAAGGTATCAAGCAATAACTCATAAAATCACCAGTCTTTTTTGTCTTTTTCATTTGTATAGAACATTATACTCATCAGTTGTAAATTTATTTATTCTTTTTTTTTTGGTCAGTATATTAATGTTTTAAAAGTAAATGTAAAATACCCATTATAAAAGTGCTTGTTTGGGCATCATTAAATCAAAACATGTTTTGCAGAGGCTTAGGCTCAAACTGCATATTTTAGGCCTGTATGTAGTCAGAACATTTGACCCTTCCTCTACTCCCCCCTCCAAAATACAACCCTCTCAAAAGTGCCCTTTTCAGTTAAGTGCCATTTTTTTCTAGTAGGAGAAGACCCTATTTTACTGTGCTGATCCTGTTCTGTTTTTTTAGCTCCCTACCCCACCTCCCACTTATTTTAGGCTAATTACAGCTTTGGTTTTGGAAGGCATTTCTTTTTCACATTTTATGTATTTGATTTTCTGTCAAGATGCTTATTTCTGTTAGTAATATTTTAATTTTGGTTAATGTCAGTACTATGCGACAGTAGACCCGCGACAGACGTTTGATGATGATGACATCCCCTGGTTGTCGAAACACGACGTTGAGTTGCAGACTGATCATGATCATTCGAGTGTCAATGAAATGTCCAGCAGTGGATATCAAGTCGGTGGAATTGTCAATGTGAAGACAGGCGAGGTATAACCAGTGTGACATAATCTCTGATATTCTAATGTGAAGATAAGCAAAGTATAACCATTGTGATGAAGTCTTTGAAATTATAATGTGAAGATATAACCAGTGTAATATAATCTTTGAAATTGTAATGTGAAGATAAGCAAAGTATAACCAGTGTGGCCTAATCTCTGAAATTGAAATGTGAAGATAAGCAAAGTATAACCAGTGTAATATAATCTCTGATATTGTAATGTAAAGATAATCAAGGTATAACCAGTGTTAATACTGTTATGTAATCTTTGAAATTGTAATGTGATGATAAGCAAGATATAACCAGTGTTATGTAACCTCTGAAATTGTAATGTGAAGATAAGCAAGATATAACCAGTGTTATGTAACCTCTGAAATTGTAATGTGATGATAAGCAAGATATAACCAGTGTTATGTAACCTCTGAAATTGTAATGTGAAGATAAGCAAGATATAACCAGTGTTATGTAACCTCTGAAATTGTAATGTGAAGATAAGCAACATATAACCAGTGTTATGTAACCTCTGAAATTGTAATGTGAAGATAAGTAACATATAACCAGTGTTATGTAACCTCTGAAATTGTAATGTGAAGATAAGCAACATATAACCGGTGTTATGTAACCTCTGAAATTGTAATGTGAAGATAAGAAATGTATAACCACTGTGTCTTAATCTCTGAAAGTATAATGTGAAGACAAGCAAGGTATAACCACTGTGGCTTAATCTCTGAAAGTATAATGTGAAGACAAGCAAGGTATAACCAGTATGATGTTATCTCTTAAATTGTCAGTGTGAAGATAAGCAAGATATAACTAGTGTGGCGTAATATCTACTTAAGTAAAACATTCCTTTCCTTTCCGTTTGTTAGTAACTGTTTTATGTTGTGTTTTAACAAGAAGTTGTGTGGAATATTATTTTTGCTCCCACAGAAATCTGTCCAACTGCAGAGAATAATTGCTCGGTGTCGATGTCAGGTATTTTATGCCAGTTACGGAGAAGTGGAAAATAATACAATGCCATTGCTAGTGAGTTCAAGTTCATATGAAGACGCTGAACACTTTTTGTGCTATTGTCCTGCTTACCATGTGGTTCGAAATACCCACTTGTCTTATTATTTTTATTTCAATTGTAACATTTTATTATTTGGTGATCTGAACCTTAGTAACCAAGAAAATGAAATACCTTCATATTCAAATCTGTCCGGGACTTCATTATAAATAGTAAATGTTTTGAGATGACTTAACCATTCACTTACACCCATTCTCTCTCTCTCTCTTTGTTTTTTTCTCTCTCTCTGGGCAGGACGTAGCCTAGTGGTAAAGTGTTCGCTTGATGCATGGTCGGTTTGGGATCGATCCCCATCAGTGGGCCCATTGGGCTATTTCTCGCTCCAGCCAGTGCACCATGACTGGTATATCAAAGGCTTTGGTATGTGTTATCCTGTCTGTGGGATTGTGCTTATAAAAGATCCCTTGCTGCTAATCGAAAAGAGTAGCCCATGAAGTGGCGACAGCGGGTTTCCTCTCTCTATATCTGTGTGGTCCTTAACCATATGTCTGACGCCATATAACCGTAATTAAAATGTGTGAAGTGTGTCGTTAAATAAAACATTTCATTTCATTCTTTCTCTCTCTCTCTCTCTCTCTCTCTCCCTTTCTTGTTTTGTTCACTTTATTTGTCTTCGTTTACAAATATCATTTTATTAAATTTGTCATCTTAGCTGTATGTCTCTGTATTTGAAAAATGTAGGGAGAGACCTGAAAGGTGCACACCCTAGTTTTAACCCGTGAAAAAAGGGCACTAAGTTTAGTTAATTTACAAACATGTAACTCATTTACAATAGAGTGAAAGAAGAGTCTGTGACATTAAAACAGGAAATATCCTTAAAAATAGACTAGAACTCGAATCAATAAACCGCTACTTCTCAGACGCACATGCGTTTTTAAAAATATGAGAAATGCATTTTTTGGTATTAGAAACACCAGGATGACCAGAAACACTTTGATTCTACGGAAATGGATAATTTAAAGAAAATATAATTAATGTTTGATTTCAATGATCTTAAATGGCTCTAAAAGTGAAAAATATGCTGTTGTGTTTAAAAACTGGGGTCTGTCCCTTTAATATAGGCTCATGTCTGTTGGCCAATCCCAAAACCGCATATTTAATTGTTTAAACCAAGTTCATATGAATAGTTAAAGTTCAAACAAGAATCTCATAAAAAACATTTTGATAGTCACAGTTTGTTCATATGAAATCTCAATTTGATACTCACAGTTCATGTAAGTTCATGTAAGATTTTGATAATCTCAGTAATTCACATGAGCATTTCACACTGCTTTCATAATCACAGTTAAAGTACCATTGTGTATGAACCAAAAACATCAAGTTCAGTTGTTAAATCTTCATATTATGACATTCTGATACTAACAACCAATGTAGTGTAAATATTCACATTGTGATTAACTGTTTTTTAAGGTAAAAGTTGACTGACCCTAAAATTAATGATGATTATTTGTTTAGCCTGCAGCTGAGGAGACCGACATGATGAAGGTGGAAGAGGGTGTGGATACTGTGACACTGTTACACCATGATCTCATGATGTCATCCAACACGGTATGTATAATACGATGGTGATGGTGCGGACACTGACATTGTTACACCATGATCTCATGATGTCGTCCAACACGGTATGTATAATATGATGGTGATGGTGTGGACACTGACATTGTTACACCATGATCTCATGATGTCGTCCAACACGGTATGTATAATATGATGGTGATGGTGTGGACACTGACATTGTTACACCATGATCTCATGATGTCGTCCAATACGGTATGTATAATACGATGGTGATGATGTGGACACTGACATTGTTACACCATGATCTCATGATGTCGTCTAACACGGTATGTATAATATGATGGTGATGGTGTGGACACTGACATTGTTACACCATGATCTCATGATGTCGTCCAACACGGTATGTATAATACGATGGTGATGGTGTGGACACTGACACTGTTACACCATGATCTCATGATGCCGTCCAACACGGTATGTATAATATGATGGTGATGGTGTGGACACTGTGACATTGTTACACCATGATCTCATGATGTCATCCAACACGATACGTACATGTTTAGTGTGATTATATGTGGTGATGATGTCGTCCAACACGATATGTATAATATGATGGTGATGGTGTGGACACTGTTACACTGTTACACCATGATCTCATGATGTCGTCCAACGCGGTATGTATAATATGATGGTGATAGTTTGGACACTGTGACACTGTTACACCATGATCTCATGATGTCATCCAGCACAGTACGTACATGTTTAGTCTGATTATATGTGGTGATGGTATGGACACTGTTACACCATGATCTCATGATGTCGTCCAACGCGGTATGTATAATATGATGGTGATAGTTTGGACACTGTGACACTGTTACACCATGATCTCATGATGTTGTCCAACACAGTACGTACATGTTTTGTCTCATTACGATATTAATGTGATGGTGTGGACACTGTTACATCATAATCTCGTCCAACACAGTACGTGTATGTTTAGTCTGATTATGATGTAATGATGTGGACACTGTTACATCATAATCTCATGATGTTGTCCAATACAGTATGTACATGTTTAGCCTGATTATGATATGATAGTGATGGTGTGGACACTGTGACACTGTTACATCATGATATGGTCCAATACAGTATGTACATTTTTAGTCTGATTATGATATGATAGTGATGGTGTGGACACTGTGACACTGTTACATCATGATATGGTCCAATACAGTATGTACATGTTTAGTTTGATTATGATATGATAGTGATGGTGTGGACACTGTGACACTGTTACATCATGATATGGTCCAATACAGTATGTACATGTTTAGTCTGATTATAATATGATAGTGATGGTGTGGACACTGTGACATTATTCCACCATGATCTTATGATGTTGTCCAATACAGTACTTACATGTTTAGTCTGTTTATGATATGATGGTGATGGTGTGGACACTGTGACACTGTTACATGATGATCTCATGATGTTGTCCAATACAGTACATACATGTTTAGTCTGTTTATGATATGATAGTGATGGTGTGGACACGGTGACACTGTTATATCATGATCTTATGATGTCCTCCAATACATTGTGTACACAATTAGTCTGGGGATGATATGAAGGTGATGGTGTGGACACTCTTATATCATGATCTCATGATGTCATCCAATGTGTACAGTACGTACATGTTCAGTCTGATTACTTTCTACTGGCATAAAATAATACTTTAATATTGCCATTTGTTTTGTTGTCTTTTTGTGCTATTTTTTATTCTTCTGAATTAATGGATAAAATATAATGTTTTAAATAATTATTTTAAATACATCAAGTGCATTTCTTGCATTTGTATCATGCTTGCATCAATTTCATGATTTACAGAAATTCACTTCCACATTTCAGTTGCAGTACACTGTTATTCTGGATATTGTCAACAACCTGTTGCTCTATATTGAACCAAAGGAAAAGGTATACCATTTTTGTTACTTTTATAATTTTTAGTAGTTAGTAGATCAACCTTGGTTAAAGTTGCTATGGGAGGAATATTTTTAATACAGAATAAAGTCTGTATTCTACATTAACTGGTTATTCAGTGCATTTATGGCAGTTTAAAATAAGAGCACCTACAGTTTTCATAAGTTAAAGTTTGTTTTGTTTAATGACACTAATTTATTAATCATCAACTGTGTGATGTCAAACATTTGGTTATTTAGAGAGGAAACCTGCTATATTTTTACATTAATAGCAGGGGATCTGTTATGTTATAGGGATTAACGTGCACATTCAGAGCAAGTTGTTTTAGCGCACACCTGTCATGGGCACAGACTGTAGGTTTTGTTTCTGTCAATCTGTCTCCAATATATTTTTCAAGATGGTTCAGGACAAGAAAAGGTTGGGTGGGAGAAGGGACCGCCTGCACTGGCAGGTCAAAGAGAGCACCAGCAGCCCGACCAGGGTTGATAGCAGACGGAGGATTGGTTTGGGTGCTATTGAATTTGGAATGTCTCGTAGGATTAATGCCAAAGGGGAAAAGATGCACAGTTTGAATGAAGTAAATTTGGCGCATTTTTGATCGTTTCACCGAATGGAAAAGGGGGAGATCAATTATATGCACCATCCTTTTATATACCAGTTGTGGTGCACTGGGTGGAACAAAAAATAGTCCAATGGGCCTACTGATGGGGATTGATCCAAGAAGTACACATAAGATGCATTATATATTATGATAGTGTTTTCTAGAAACACTCACCCGACCAGCCTTTTACATATCCCCACTTTAAAACACATATCTTGTATTCTTTTACATTTTACATGTTACTTTGAAAACATTCTACCCATAGATCTATGCCTGAAAGTAATCTTGGTAGTTCTTGGTGAAACATTATGCCATGGAATCATTTCTGGTCTTTGAGATATTCTCTGGGCTAATGCGATAACAGGTGGAGATTATAATGTTTGACTGTTTATGTAAAGATAAAATAAAAGACAAAACAATTACATGTATATTTTGCTGTACAGGAAGCTAATGAAAAACTCCAGAGTATGAGATTCCATCTGTTACTGTCAAGAGTTGAAGATCAGAAGACGCCCATATTAGAACTGCAAGAAACAGTCAGGTACGTAGTTCATAATGGCATTATTTCCCTACCAGTCCAGCCGGAGCCGACTGTAGGTTTTGTTTCTGTCAATCTGTCTCAAATATATTTTTCAAGATGGTTTTTTTCACAGCTGAATTTTTTTTTATAGTTTTATCATGTACTGTTACAGATCAAGTTTAACTTTCGTAGCAGTTTACCCATTTTCCACAGTTATGGCCCTTGAATTTAAAAAGTACGGGAAAACCCCCTAGGACTGGTAGGAGGCATATATTGGTTTAGCAGTACTCTCAAAATGCTTGTTTTATTTGTGGATCAAAAGTTACGTATGTCCTTATAAAAAACATTTCTTACATTCTTTTTGAACATGACACTTTATTATATATTTTGTAGCATATCCAGTGTAATCTAAGTATGTGATATTTTTCAGATCACATATTTTCAGAATTTGATAACTTTGCAAATTAGATGTAAGTTAATCGAAGTGACGGCACTATGTTTATTGACATTTTAGTAAATGTTCTATGGTGACACTCCATAATTGACATATGCATTCATAGTCATCAAACAAAAATATTTCAATAGCAATTTTACACTGAAAGCTGTCCAACATTCAGAAAAAAAACCCATTAAGCACTAGTTTATTTTTATGTAAGGACATCCAAAATGATGTCATTTTCATTAAAAAAGACACTGTGTCACATATTCTTACATCATTTGAATATAGAGTAATGACTGACTGGAATTAAAGTTGCATATAAAGTTTACAAAAACACGTATTTAGCTTGAGATTATAAGATAAAAAGATTATTGACCTTGTGTTGGTTTTTTATCGTCAGTATTATTGTTAAGGATGAAAAATAATGTATTATGCTTGCCAGAGGATTGCGGCTTGCATAATACAATTTTTATTCCTTATATATGATATTGAAGATACCGAAATACACTGGTAATAACTATATATCACAACTGAATTCCATGTTTTTGACGTACAGTATTTTATGAAATGCAGTAATTTTACTAGAGTACTATTTTGTGACATGTAACAGATAAGATAAGATTGTGTTTTGCTGAAGTGCTCTTGTGTATGTTGTAGGGAACACGTACAGAGGTTGAGAAGACTGGAACGTGAGCTGTACCTTGTCAACAAGACACTGGACGAGTGTTATGAAGACGATGAGTGAGTCTAGTTGTGTAGCCGTGATCAATTCATTTACACAGATATCTCTGGTTCACAGACAATAGTTGATGCATTCTTCGTGCTGGGGTGTCGTTAAACATGCATTCATTGTGTAGCCTTAATCAATTCATTTACACAGTTATTTCTGGTTCACAGACAATAGTTGATGCATTTTTTAATGCTGGGGAGGGGTAGGATGTAGCCCAGTGGTAAAGCACTTACTTGATGCGTGGTCAATCTAAGATCGATCCCATTGGGCTATTTCTCGCACCAGCCAGTGCACCATGACTGGTACATCAAAGGCCATGGTATGTGCTATCCTGTCTATGGGATGATGCATATAAAAGATCCCTTGCAGCTACCGTATTTGACCGGAAATTAGCCCATGTCTTTGAATAAGCCCCCCTCCGTTTTGATAGCATTTAAGAAATTAGGCCCTCATTCGTAAATAAGCCCACCCCCAACTTCGTCACCTTATAAATAACATGAAACTGCAAGTTTGCTCAAATCTCATTTAAAAGGTCATACCTCCTGCAGATAATTAAACACAAATGTAACACAATATTTTACCACCAGTGAGATTTAGCAGTCTAACAGTAACAGTGTATAACATTGTTTCCAATTGCATGCCTGCAGTATTTCTTTGAAGTACACAAGCCCAAGTCTGAACCAAAACCAATGTCTATTTTTACCACCACACTGGGTCCGCAGTTAATACTAATTAGGCAAATACCGTATTCTGATTGGCTAAGAACAATGACCTAGATTGACAATTCTTTGTAGTGTAAGCTGGCTGCCTGTGTCACAAACGTGTGTATATGCTATTGAGTTTGTTAATTGCTGTTGTTTTAAGTCTTCTTAGCATTAAATTTTGGATGTAAATAAACAGAACTGGCAAGTAATTGTAACATGGAAGGTGTGTTTCTGATAATTAGATACTAGTAAAAAAAAACAATTTAATTAATAAACAATTATTATTTATTAATAACAAATGGAACACTAATTAATTGGTGCTACTGAACGTTTTTTGTTTTCTTCCTAGTTCATTTAATTATTATTATTTATTTTATTTTATTATTATTTTAATTTTTTCTCAACAAAACTGGCCCCTTGTCTGGGAATAAGCCCACCCCATGCTAAGCTCACAATGAGTTGTCTTGGCCCCCTGGGCTTATTTCCGGTCAAATACGGTAATTGAAAAGAGTAGCCCATGAAGTGGCAACAGCAGGTTTCCTCCCTCAATATCTGTGTAGTCCTTAACCATATGTCCGACACCATATAACCGTAAATAAAATGTGTTGAGTGTGTCGTTAAATAAAACATTTCCTTCCATTGGGCTATTTCTTGTTCCAGCCAGTGCACCATGACTGGTATATCAAAGGCCATGGAATGTGCTATCCTGTCTGTGGGATGGTGCATATAAAATATATCTGTTACTAATGGGAAAATGTAGCAGGTTTCCTCTCTAAGACTATATGTAAAAATTCAATAGCCGATGATTAATAAAACAATCAATCAGTGTGCTCTAGTCGTTTTGTTAAACAAAAGAAACTTTAAACTTTTATTTTATTGGTGGATGATGGAAGTTAGAGGGGAGCTGCAAATATATTAGATTAAGTATTTCTAAAAAGTGGAATCATATCAAAACATGTATTATGTTGTGTTTTTTTGTAAAAGACTGTATTGTCATTGTTAGATTTGTTGGCGATGTTTGTAACTAGTCTTGGACTGTTTTTAGTCTTACTGAGCGATGTGATCTGCTGGAAGCGGAAGTGAACAGCTGCAAGGAATACATCTTCAAGCAGAATGAGGAACTCACCATGAGAATCAGGTTTTCATTAAAATATCCATCGTAGTATAAGTACATAGATTAGCTTTTATCATTGTGCAGTATTTCTGTCTAACAGGGGCGGGACGTAGCTCAGTGATACAGCGCTCACCTGATGTGTGATTGATCTAGGATAGCATCCCCATCAGTAGACCCATTGGGCTATTTCTCGTTCCAGCCAGTGCCCCACAACTGGTGTTACAAAGGCTGTGGTATGTTCTAGCCCATCTGGGATGCCACATATAAAAGATCCCTTGCTGCTAATTGAAAAGAGTAGCCATTGAAGTGGCGACAGCGGGTTTCCTGTCTCGATATCTGTGTGGTTCTTAACCATATGTCCGACGCCATATAAAATGTGTTGAGTGAGTCGTTAAATAAGACATTTCCTTCCTTCTGTCTAACAGAACAGTTAGTGCTACTCAACTGGGTTGTAGTCATCCTGATGCATGTAGGAACAAGTCAGCCTTGGTGGGATAGTGGCTAAGCCATTAGTGTTGAGGCATGTAGGAACAAGTCGCCCTTGGTGGGATAGTGGCTAAGCCATTAGTGTTGAGGCATGTAGGAACAAGTCAGCCTTGGTGGGATAGTGGCTAAGCCATTAGTGTTGAGGCTTGTAGGAACAAGTCACCCTTGGTGGGATAGTGGCTAAGCCATTAGTGTTGAGGCTTGTAGGAACAAGTCGCCCTTGGTGGGATAGTGGCTAAGCCATTAGTGTTGAGGCATGTAGGAACAAGTCAGCCTTGGTGGGATAGTGGCTAAGCCATTAGTGTTGAGGCTTGTAGGAACAAGTCGCCCTTGGTGGGATAGTGGCTAAGCCATTAGTGTTGAGGCTTGTAGGAACAAGTCGCCCTTGGTGGGATAGTGGCTAAGCCATTAGTGTTGAGGCATGTAGGAACAAGTTAGCCTTGGTGGGATAGTGGCTAAGCCATTAGTGTTGAGGCTTGTAGGAACAAGTCGCCCTTGGTGGGATAGTGGCTAAGCCATTAGTGTTGAGGCTTGTAGGAACAAGTCGCCCTTGGTGGGATAGTGGCTAAGCCATTAGTGTTGAGGCTTGTAGGAACAAGTCGCCCTTGGTGGGATAGTGGCTAAGCCATTAGTGTTGAGGCTTGTAGGAACATGTCGCCCTTGGTGGGATAGTGGCTAAGCCATTAGTGTTGAGGCTTGTAGGTTCAGGGTTCAGTTACCGGCACCAGCTCCATCCATTGTTTTAATGATTCAGTGAGTTTGTGTAAAGCCAGATTACACCAACATCTCTCTCACTAACAACCTTTTTAATGAACAGATTGCTTAGAGAGCTGAGGTGTGTGCCAAGGACAGCATGCTTAAACTTTAATTGGATGTCGGCATCAAATAAATTAAAAAGAAAAAAGAAATGTAATATTTCAAAATTGGTTTTTTAATAATATTATTGATTACTCATTCTGGTTCCATGATTCAAGATTCTACATAAAGATATTCCAGCATCAATCTGTTCAGTGTAATCAAAGGAACAAAAAGAAATGCATACAGATCTCGATGGCCTAACATTAACAATGACTCAGTCCGATTTGAAGTTTTCATTTTTTAAAATTATTTCCAATGTTTATTTCACAGCTGCTACAAGGAAAGCCAACTGCAGGTCTCGGCACAGATGAAAACAGAAAGATGTACGAAAGCTGAGTTCATATAAATATAATGTTGACAACATTGAAGCTAGATATTGAAGGCAGAGTTGGACCCAATAAAAACAGTTGCATGAATTATGTGTCTTGAATTATACAGCAAGTCTGTGTACTCTCATTCCTCTTTAGCTAACACTGGCTAACTTCTAACACTGGCTAACTTCTCACACTGGCTAACTTCTAACACTGGCTAACTTCTCACACTGGCTAACTTTTAACACTGGCTAACTTCTCACACTGGCTAAACACTGGCTAACTTCTAACACTGGCTAACTTCTAACACTGGCTGACTTCTAACACTGGCTAACTTCTCACACTGGCTAACTTCTAACACTGGCTAACTTCTCACACTGGCTAACTTCTCACACTGGCTAACTTCTAACACTGGCTAACTTCTCACACTGGCTAACTTTTAACACTGGCTAACTTCTCACACTGGCTAAACACTGGCTAACTTCTAACACTGGCTAACTTCTAACACTGGCTGACTTCTAACACTGGCTAACTTCTCACACTGGCTAACTTCTAACACTGGCTAACTTCTCACACTGGCTAACTTCTCACACTGGCTAACTTCTCACACTGGCTAACTTCTAACACTGGCTAACTTCTCACACTGGCTAACTTCTCACACTGGCTAACTTCTCACACTGGCTAACTTCTAACACTGGCTAACTTCTCACACTGGCTAACTTCTAACACTGGCTAACTTCTAACACTGGCTAACTTCTCACACTGGCTAACTTCTAACACTGGCTAACTTCTCACACTGGCTAACTTCTAACACTGGCTAACTTCTCACACTGGCTAACTTCTCACACTGGCTAACTTCTCACACTGGCTAACTTCTAACACTGGCTAACTTCTAACACTGGCTGACTTCTAACACTGGCTAACTTCTCACACTGGCTAACTTCTAACACTGGCTAACTTCTCACACTGGCTAACTTCTAACACTGGCTAACTTCTCACACTGGCTAACTTCTCACACTGGCTAAACACTGGCTAACTTCTAACACTGGCTAACTTCTAACACTGGCTAACTTCTAACACTGGCTAACTTCTAACACTGGCTAACTTCTAACACTGGCTAACTTCTCACACTGGCTAACTTCTAACACTGGCTAACTTCTCACACTGGCTAACTTCTAACACTGGCTAACTTCTCACACTGGCTAAACACTGGCTAACTTCTAACACTGGCTAACTTCTCACACTGGCTAACTTCTCACACTGGCTAACTTCTCACACTGGCTAACTTTATCTAAAAAGGGGTGGAACATAGGCCAAAGGTAAAGTGCTCGACTGATGAACAGTCCATCTAGGATCAGTCTGTTCACACTACTTCTCATTCCAGCCACTGCTTCATAACTGATGTAATATGGTGTGTACTGTCCTGAATGTGGGATGGTGCATATAAAAGATCCCTTGCAGCTTATTGAAAAGAGCAGCCCATGGCGTGGAAGGAGTGGATTTCTTCTCTCTCTATCTGTCTGGGCCCCATTCCATGAAGGGATCTTAGCGCTAAGATCACCATAACTGCACTTCAGGTGATCTTAGAGGGCTAAGTTCACTTTGAGGAATGGGTCCCTGGTCCATATGTCCGATGCCATAAAATCATGAATTAAAATGTGTTGAGTGCATTTCTTTCTATTTTTTCAACTAAAAAGAAACAAAGTGATTTTTTTTCTCCATATGTTATGGCTATGTAACCACAATTCAGTTATATACCAAAATATTGATAAGTGGGATATGACTACTATATAACTGGTTGAATAAAATGGTTCCTAACAGATTATTTGTATATATTCTGGGACAATATATTGTTGGGCCATTTACTGTACAACTCTGCCTTTAAAGTCGGATACTGCACAAAGCAGGTCTGAGAACATGAGATATTAGTGTAAATAGAAGCCATTTTGAAATTCAAGATGGCCATCACTGGCCACTCTTCAAAATTTTCCATCGGGACATTTCTTACACTTTGGGGTATATAGAAGGTATGTAAATAGATATGATCTTCTAATCATTTAGTGCCCATAGGATGTCATAGACCCCTTGACTTTGAAAGTTGAGTGCCTATAATTATTTGAATATTCAGTGGACTCTGTCCGAACTGGCATTTCTGATCACCAAGTCTTATCCATTGATAGTAGCTTGGTGAAATTTGACTAGTCAGGTATTCTTTGTATAAAGGTACATTTTGTTACCTGTAAATCTGGATTAGACAGTCTTTTGGAACCCTGTAGCCAATGTGTTTTTCATTCTGGGCTGTCATTAAATATTCATAAATTTATAGATAAGAGTCCACTCTATATGGATACAATTGATTTCATTCTTTTAATATATTTTAAGTTTAAGCTTTCACATTGAGATGAATTCTTTAACTGATCAGATAAAAAATGACAAGAGTGAAATACTATTTAATATATATACATCTATATTTTTTATCTTATATATAACCCTATAAGTAATCTGATTTTTTTTTTGACAGCTAACCAGTCAAATGTTGTGCGACTGAATGAAGTTTGTTTTATGTTTGCCAACTGGCGGCTGACTGACAAAGATGGTCAGATTGGAATTACAGATATCTCTCTGAGGAACTTTCTGTAAGATATTCATTGGAATTTTATTTTTAGAGAATATTTTATTGAAAATCATCATAGATGTGCTTGCGGATATGTGTGTGTGTGTGAGAGAGAGAGAGAGAGAGAGAGAGAGAGAGAGAGAGAGAGAGTGAGAGAGTGAGTGAGTGAGTGAGTGAGTGAGTGAGTGAGTGAGTGAGTGAGTGAGTGAGTGAGTGAGTGAGTGAGTGAGATTAGTTAGTTAGAGCTCTACAGTCCGTCACACGGGGAATGTCGTTTTCTTACTATGGTATTTACTACAAGTTATTTATTTCTGAGCCGATTGTTTTCTAAATTGCAAACAAAAATAGTTTTTTTCTGTTACTTCTTACATCAAATCAAAAAAAAATGATTTCCAAAAAAACATTCATGGAGGCGTGTAAGGACTATAGACATAGACAGGCAGGCAGGCAGGCAGGCAGGCAGGCAGGCAGGCAGGCAGAGAGAGTGAGTGTCTGTGCTAACCTGGGGTGTGATGGTCAAAGGATTGATCGCCCTCGATGGACCAAATAGTTTTTTTTTTAATCTCAACTAGTGCTTCACAACTTGTACCTCAAAGTCCAAGATTTGTACTGTCCTGCCTATGAGCTAAAGAATAAATGCATACATAAGATCCTTGCTGATTTATCATAGGAGTAGCCTATGTTGTGACATCGGGTTTCCTCTTCTCTGACATGACCAAGTGTGTGTATGTGACTTTTAATCATGCTCATATACCACAAAGGTTTGGAGCATGTCCGTCCTGGGTTCCGCATCAGGATAGCTGGAAACCCAACCTGGGACGGACATGACCAAGTGTTGAAATTACCATATCTCAGACACTAAATAGCTTTTGTTTTCAGACGTGCTCAGATGTTGCTAAACAGACACTTCTTTCCTTTCAGATACAGCAAAACAAACAGAGATGATGCTACTTGGACCCATCAGTTAGAAGTTGGCTGGTTTAAAGTAGAGAACCTGCTCAGAAATACAATATACAGGGTACATGTTTTTCAGAATGAATAGTATGTGTGTTAGTGTGCACTCTGTAGAACTAACTGAATGGTAACTGAAAATATGTTGTATATTTTGTCTCATCATTGAAAAATTAAAACTTTGAATCTGTCTGCCTACCAGCATACCTCATCATTTGTAAATAGCAGGAGGGCAATCCACTGATGTCCTGATAACAATTCCATGCAAATTTTTTTAAAATAACCAAACATCTGCCACATACCTATAATATAATATGCAAGACCTTTTTAACAGTGTCCAATCGTTCTGATCACTACTCCTCTTTTGATCTGCACTGCTAACAGCCTTCTTTGTACTTAACTGATTCCACATTTAACAAGGATCCAGTCGACTACCGTGGTCATGGTCATGGTCAAAGGGTTTTATGTGCACATTCAGAGCAAGCTGTTGTAGCACACGTCTGTCATGATGGCACAGGTGTCGACTTCAACCGCTCCTCCATCCAGGACAGGAGTCGACTACTAGTGTTTTCCCTCACTTATTTTAGCATGGTGCAGTACCATGCCTCAATAGTCTAGCACCATCTTGCCTTAATCAGCACCAGGCTGCCCTGAGATTAAACAAGTCTTTTTCAATAATTAATTCTAAATTTGACTTTATAAAACATCCAAAAAGGTATTATTAATGAATGAAGTATGCCTTCTATATATATTGCCATTCATTTATTAAAGCAAACATGTAAATTACATTAATGTTTATTTCAATTAATTTTTGTTTTATTTTTAATGGTGAAAATGCCCCAAAAGTGTTTGGTCTACCATGCTTTGCCTAATTTCTAGGGAAATCACTAACTACCATACACATCGTGATAAATATTACAAAGATGAATTCCATATGACAGTTATTATATTAATAAATTCCTCCATAATAAAGAAGAAATTCTTATCTCCATGTTATGAAAAATGCTAAACTTTTATTCATGAGGGTTATTTCCTAAAAGATATGAGGCTGCAAAAATTTGTGACCCAGGCATAGAATTGGTTGCATAAGTTTAGATGTGGGGAATTGGTCTATTACGTTAATATGGGAGGGAGGGGTGTATACAAAAATGGCTTGAATCCGTTACATAATTGTTGAATGGGCCCATGTCTGTGGATCATGCTGTTATTTTCTCTTTGTTCGCAGGAGGGGGCGGGATTTAGCTTAGTCGGTTGAGTGCTCACCTGAGGTGCTTGCGTCGCAGAATTGAATCACCTCGGTGAATCTATTCAACTGATTGGTTTTTTTACTCATTCCAACCAGTGTACCACAACTAGTCAAAGGCCATGTTTGACATCCAATAGCCTATGATTAATTAATCAATGTACTCTAGTGGTGTTGTTAAACAAAACAAACTTTAACTTTATTTGTTAAACTGGGAGGTGTGTGTGTGTGGGGGGGGGGGGTGTATACAAAAATGGCTTGATTCTGTTACATCATTGTTGAATGGATCCATGTCTGTGTGGATCATGCTGTTAGTTCTCTTTGTTTGCAGGATGTTCTTGAGCCCTGCGATGCTATTGGTAAGGATGGTAGAGTGATGGCTCTGAGGATTTTCTGCAGCGAGAGACCCCCAGGTATTTATACAAGTTTCACCAGTCTGTAGCAGTGACTGCCATTTGTAAAATCTTCAGGAGCTGAAAAAACCTCCCCTGAATTTTTTTTTGCGAGAGTCATTGTTCTCCTCAGAAATTAGCATAACTTAATTGTTAAAATGTAAATGTCACTAAACTGATAATAATATACAACAATAAAATTAATATCTGTTCATGTTTCACTGTCATTTATAATTATACTCACCATCCTTACTTTTCATTTTAGTCCTATTAACAAGTTAGGTGTGGGACGTAGCCCAGTGGTAAAGTGCTTGCTCGATGCATGGTTGGTCTGGGATCGATCCCCGTCGGTGGGTTCATTGGACTATTTCTCATTCCAGCCAGTGCACCATGACTGGTATATCAAAGGCCGTTGTATGTACTACCCTATCTGTGGGATGGTGCATATAAAAGATCCCTTGCTGCTAATCGAAAAAGAGTAGCTCATGAAGTGGCGACAGCGGGTTTCCTCTCAACATCTGTGTGGTCCTCAACCATATGTCTGATGCCATATAACCGTAAATAAAATGTGTTGAGTGCGTCGTTAAATAAAACATTTTTTTTTTTTTTTTTTATTAACAAGTTTACCACTAATAATCATGAAATAAATATTAATTTAATCACTGCCATTTCAAGTTTTAACTGCTCATTAATAATTAATTACTAACCATTCTCACTGATTAACTTGATGACTATCACTATATAACCACAACTGTCAAATAATTAATTATTAATCAGTTCTTTTGAAGTTGTCACTGTCATTAAATTTAATTACTAACCTTCCTCACTTCATGTTGTTCAGACAAATTAATCTGTTTTTCTTATTAATGATTCAGTATATAACCAGTATAAATGCTCAGTCAATTTAACTGTCAAATTGTCAGTGGTTAACAACTGTTCTTTTCACATCATTAACTGTACTCTACAATTTACTGATAAGAAGTTGTATGCTATAAATATATATGAAAAGTGCATATAAATGATTCTTTGCTGCTAATAGAAAAATGTAGTGACTTTACTCTAAGACTACAGGTAAAAAATTACCAAATGTTTGACATCCAATAATCGATGATTAAATAATCAATGGGCTGTAGTGGCGATTAAACTCTGGTTCTACCCTACATATCCAATTAAATTTGTTCTTACAAATATATTGAATTAGAATTAATATTTTCTGTTGGCAAATAATTCTTTTTCTGTTTTGTACATTTTGTTGTGGTATATATCCACTCCTCAGATATAAAAATGTTTATTTTCAGTTGGTAAATGATTTTCTTTCAGTTTTGTGTATTTTGTTTTGGTGTATTTATCCACTTGTATATATAAAACGTATATTTTCAGTTGGTGGAATTGCTGTGAAAGAACATTTTGAGGTGAACGTGGTTCCCCTCAACATTCAGATGACCTATCAGTTCTACGAGGCCGTCATGGGATTCTTCTTCCCAGACAAAAACATTGAAGCAGATGATCAGGGTACATATTATTTAACTGATGTAGTACTTAAGACAAGGAGCGGTATTTAGATCAGTTGGTTGAGTCTATGTGGCAGTTATAGGCCCAGTTATTAATTGTTTTGACTCATCAGTTATTTTTAATGGTACTTTTAATCAAATACGGGGGCGGGATTTAGCTCAGTTGGTTGAGTGCTCGCCTGAGGTGCTTGCATCGCAGGATCGAACCACCTCGGTGGATCCATACAACCAAAAAAAAATTCTCATTCCCACCAATGCACCACAACTGGTCAAAGGCTGTGATATGCACTTACCTGTCTGTAAGTTAATTTTTTTTAAATTGTTTTAAACATATATTTTTTAAAAATACATTGAAATGAATATCTATGGATGTAACTATTTGTGACACTAAATAAATTTATGGTAGGCAAGACAATTCTGAAGAATTCTTATTAAAAATGGTGTCTGTGTTTTAATAGATGATGACGTGGAAGCGAGTAAGAAAAAAGCTAAAAAGGGAAAAGGACTGACTATGAAAAAGATTGGCACTTCAGATGACATTGACAAGATGAAGGCAAGTAATTTATTTGCATATTATTAAATTGCTGAGTAAGTTACTCTACTTAGATGCCACATGTTCTTTTACATACTGGTAATCATTTACTAAACAAATTAGTTGAAAAGTCTAGTAAAGAAAGTATTTAAATCATAGTTCATCAGTGCAGTTAGTACGCCACCTATTGTCCGAACCAAATTGTTAACAACTACGAAAAATTACTCTCCTACCTTTAATTGCCGTTAGATTTCCTCCAAAGTTTGTCCAGACAGAAATCTTGAAAAAACCATTACAATGTCACAGATTCCACATACCAGATGATAACTATGTTAGCTATATCAACTTCGCTGAGAGCTCATAGGGCAAAAAGCATGTAATTTTGTGCTAGCTGCCATTTTGACTTTTTATGGAATATTCTTCAAGAGGGGTGAAAGGATAGGACTTAATCTAACAACGTCATAACATGTTATGATATAAAAGCAAACGTGATGACGTCATATTATTATTATTATTTTTTTTTTTTTTTTAATGATACCACTAGAGATCACTGATTTCATATTAATTATGTCACATACTTTGGAGGCTTTCACCCCTCTTGAAGAGTATTCCATAAACAAGCAACATGGCAGATGGCAGAAAACTGCATGTATTTTTCCCTATGCAATCTCAGTAAAGACGATATCGGCAACATCGATGCAGTCTTGTGTGTGGAATCTGTATATTTGTAGTGGTTTTTTTGTGATTTGTGTCTGGACAAACTTTGGAGGAAATCTTAACGGCAATTAAAAGTTGGAGAGGTTTTTTTTGTAGTTGTACTAATCTTCCAAAACTATAAGTAGCTCCCTTCTTTATTTTTTGGCGGACTGTTCCAAATTGCGCCTAATTTCCTTTAGAAAAGTATGCATCAATTCTCTTTGGCTTAATCCTACGGGACTTACCAAATTCCATAGCACCATACCACCGGCCCCAGTCGGACTGCTAGTGCTCTCTTGCACCTGCCAGTGCAGGCGGTCCCCCCTCCAAACCACCCCACCCCTTTCCTGTCCTGGACGGAGGAGCTGGCTGAGGCCAGCACTTGTGCACTACAACAGCTTGTTCTGAATGTGCACGTTAAACACTGACCTGACCTGTGCAGTTAGTTGCTTAATACAGGTCCATTAGTACAGGATTACATGATACTAAAAGTAATCTCATAAAATAGGTTAATGCTCAATAAACGTGTTTCTACATTTACAGTTTAAATGTTAGTATACTGACTAATAACATCAATTAATAATTAATGTTCACCAACTTTTTATAAAAAAACATTTGAAAATTCAATGTTTAAATAGGATATTAAACTCAATACAGTGTTTAAATATTCACCTTTTTTGTCTTGTATAAGAGCAACAGAGAGTGTGTATTTTTTTTTAGATCTAATAGTTTTAAAATTTATTTCAGGAGAGAGCTGCCAACAACAATAGTTTCCTGTACATCAAGGTCCCCGAGGTCACGTTACGAGTGTCGTACAAGGTACAATAAAATCTTGTCTAGTTCCCCATGACTGGTCTCTTAAACGCTGTAGTGTAGTGTCATCTGTGGAAAAGTGCTACTTTTTGATAGGCAGATGTGGCAGTTATAGTTGTAGTTATTAATATTTGACTTGTCAGTTTTTAATAAAATACATCTACAATTTATACTATTTAGCAATATTTTATTGTAACATCTGGGCAGGATTGTATTACCAGAAAACTGTTCAAAGAAAATTTTGCTCAGTATCTTATCACCATTTGCTTTGTAGACTTCAAAGATTGCTACACAGTTCTAAAATTTGATTACCATTCACTAATGAAATTTTTTGAAACAAAATGTTCACCGATGCCTAATCATAGTGAAATGTTGAGCACAAACCTTGTTATACCATACTTTAGTTTAAATAAGGTTAACTAGCAATTGGAATGGCTGAGGAAACTTGTAACTCTGTCTACTAATTATATATACATCAATGTGTTTAACAGAGTAAACTTTTATTTTATTTTTTAAAAATGTTTTGTATAACAATTAAATGGCCTTTGAATTAGGTTTTTGCTAATCAAATTAAACTGCAAAAAAATTATCTTAAAATGTGGATGTCGAAATAATTTTGTTGTGAAATCATATTTTTCAGATTCAGTTTGACTTTGTAACTGGCAAATTTGCCAACACCAACATAAACCTGACTTCTCAGTATTTGTAGTACAAGTTCATACTAAAACCATAATACATATGACAATGCATGTTTAAATTACTATTTGGTATTTCAGGGCCAGAAGGACAAGAATATCCTAGATGTTCACGACTTCAGCTTTGTGCTTCCGACTGCGGAATATCACAATCAGATCTGGACGTGGTTCGACTTTCTTATTGCTCTGAAAAACCACAGCAAGACAACTCTTGTGTCACAGGTACACAAGTTTACAGAAGATTGTTTGGGCAAAACTGTTTTGCTATTTTCTTTCCAATCAGCCTGGGGCACCAATCCACAAAGCTCTCTTAGGCTCTGTTAGACAACAAAGCATTCTCTTTGCAAATCATTAGCATTTCACTGCGAGACCGCATAGTTGCGAGAATTCAGTGAATTAGGCCCCTGGAATGTAGTTGAGTAGCTAAATGGGGTTTTCTCTTCTGAGAAGGTGCTACCTGGTCTGCCAGGAAATACTTTTATATATGAAAGCTATTGTAAAAAATTTCATCTCTTCCTCACGCTTGTCTCCTAAGCCATAGTAGAGTAATCCTGAGGTGCTGTGGATTGTAGGATCAATCCTTCTCTATGGATAACGTGAGTCGTATTCCAATCCATGACTGGTATATTAAAGCTCATTGTACCAAAAAGACACCATGTTATTAGTCCCCCCCTACAGGTCCAACTGGAGAGGACTATAGGTTTGATTACTGTCCTTCTGTCTCACATAGTCTTCCGAAAGAATTTTTTTTTTTACAGTGACTCTCTTCTGTACTTATTCTCTTAATTGTTTTAAATTTTAAGTGTCAAACTTGCATTACAGTAATGTTGTTTTGGAATTTAAAATATCTTTGAGGTTAGATCATAATAATAAATTTATTTAAACTTAAAACAGTATTCATTAACATCAAATTATCAGTTGGACGTTGTCAACTTATATTATGTATTTTACCATTTAGCAAATTGCAGCTCACAGATTGATGGTAAAAATACCAATGGTATAAAAACTGTTAAGTAAACATTAAAGTATAAAATAAAAAATAAAATGAATCTTACATGTAGTGCAGGCTTTGTGCTGATATTATAGATTTAGTTAAAAAGATGGATGAGAAAGATTTAGAAACATCAATTTATACTAACAAATAAACCACTTCATGGTCAACATTTTTGTTTTGTCTTTAGGCAATAAAACAGAAACTACGTATGAAGACGCGAGTGACCGATGAACAAGTCCTAACAGATGTACAAAAGGAGGAAGACAAGGCGAAAATGCTTCTTGGGGCAAAAGTTCTTGTGAGTTATAATTGTAGTATACATCGTGGACATTCGAAAAAGCAAACATTGATTCTACATTAGCATTATTTTTTGTTGACACACATTAATTGTCTTATTCTTCCAAACTAAATTTTATACACCACATACCCTGAATGCAATCTCTTATAAAACTGATTTTATTTTTGTTTTGTTTTCATTTTCAGGCTGGACAAGATAAGCCTGGAACGAAAAAAGGGTTATTTGGAAAATCCAGTAAACCATAACTGCTGAGTATATGTACTAAATGTGATCAACAGACACATCAAAAGTGCACTACATGCTCTTGCCAAATCTTCCTGTTCCATGGGTTTTTGATATTAAAATAAACTTTGCTGGCATGTTGCTTAGCTTTTCTGTAAATGATGATTTTGAATGAAGCATCATTGCCACAACTGAGAGAAAGGGTAATTTAGATAATGTGACTGTACATTCTTCGGGACCGCCTTGTTAATGGGAGAGTTCAGCCAGACGGAGCATAAAAATGTCTGCTAAGACTGGTTTATGTGCTTCACAGTAAACCAAATGGTCATGTTGGGAACCATTCAAATAGTTAGCAAAACATTTGCTAGCTGAACTTGGGGATTATGTTGTGATTTTCTGGAGTTTGTGTCTTCATGCAGACACAGTGTGTATAGAGTGACAAATAATTGCTTTTATATGTAGAGTTGAATTCCTTCTAAATCATGTCCTAGTCCCCTGGTTGTTTTATTGTTTATCATTTATAAATGTGTTATTAGAATGACATAAAAATTGAACTGGACTTTTAAAATTTTTAGGTTCACAATGTTGTAAACCCAAAACAGACTTGATGTGTTTTTAATATGTTCTTATGTTGTAAGCAAAGTTAAAAGTAGGGTCAGAATAAGAATAACCTACATATTCTCGTATGAGACAATGTAGATTGTTGTTCACTGTGTACATGTTATTTTATTGCCTTCATTTTCTAATAGTACACATTTTAATTTGTGTTATTTTAATCATACAAAATGTATATTTAATATAAACAATACAGATTTTATTGGATTGTTAAAAATCCAGTTTTATCATATGAAGATGTCTTTAAATGTTCAGACTTTGCATGTATTGATGTTTTACATGACAGTGAGTTTGAGAATAATGTTATTACAAACATTAATTTAAGTGTGTTAAGGAAATTGATGTACATAATGTTGAACATCCAACATGTATCTTAAATCTATTAGTCAATCTCGGCTGTTAGTAGAATCCCTAATTTCAAGATCTATCGACCCATTAATAGTTAGTTGCCCATGAAAAACGGCCTAAAAAAATATTAAACTAAAACGAATGTTTTGCAAATATGAAAGTTTACATGAAGAAGAATACAAATAAGCTGCTATTTATCATTTATATAATTTAAAAAAAAAAAATGTTGCATCATCTAATAAAGTGATGACATAATTTTTATTTAGTTTTACAAACCACAAGCTTGCAGGCTATATAAAAACGTGAGATCCAGTGGGGCTATAATGATATTACCATAAAGATAACTTCAAATAATAAGCAATTATGGCACTGTGGTCAGGGTTGATATTTTATTTTTTGCACACCATAAAACATATTCTTCTCATCATAGGGCCATAATTGTTTTATTACTTCAGTTGTACACGAAACGTCATCTGTAAGATGCTACAATTTTCAAATTCTGTCTATCAAACCTATAACGCTTATGGGTCAATGCTAAGGGGATTTCCTGTTTTACACCAAATATAGTGCAATATTATTATTTATGTTTTCGCAAAACCACAGAGCCGTGCAATATGATCTCAAATGGAATCGCACATGATGTAACATTAACCAATCCGACCTCGTGACATCATTTATGACAGTGCTGGGGTGTCATTAAACATCTGTTCTATTCTATTCTATTCATGTATGACAATATGGCACATAGTAACTGTAAATCACGTGAATAATAATTAGATAAAATATCCACAGTTGATGGGTCGATTAGATTATTTTGTAACTCAGTCGGTGCTGGTTGTATTGTAGTTTGTGCTGCTGCTTTATCAAAGTAGCCTGCATGACTAACAAGTTTCCTCTCTATCATCTTGTTTAACCCACAGTGGTTGCTGATTAAACAATGTTTCATTCATTTCTCATAATCTTGTTGATTATCAACTATTATTTTGGAAGTAAGGAAAATGGAATGCAAGTACCCCACGTAAATTTGAGTGAATTTGTCATGTAATAAAACTTTCATTCATGTGGCTAGCTGGATTCTCGTAATAACATATTTCTGTTATTAAACGGATTCACAACTGCTTATTATTTTCAAGATAAAATACATGAGGCTATATTTTAACTGAACGTATGATTCCATTCTTATTAATATTATCTCATCTTTCACCAAAAATATGTCCAACTTAAAAATGCATTGCCCATGTCTTTCATACATTTCATTACAGTGAAGTTTATTTATTCTTGTAATTGTTGTGCATCAGTTCTGTCTTAAGACTGTTGAAGCATATACAAATAAAAGTACTGACTGGAAAATGTGTTTATTTTGTTTGCCATCATCAAATGAAAATATAGACAATTAGCAGCTATGTAAATGATTAACACTGTTTATGATTATATCATCATGGTAAATGAAATTTATGGTATAAAGTTCTGTGATACAATGGGGGAAAGAAATAAGGCAACACAAATATTAACAGAAAATATTGACTGTAATCCAAACCCTCATCCAGTGTGTCAAGACGTAGCCCAGCTCTTGCCTGATGCACCACAACTGGTATATCAAAGGCCGTGGTATGTGCTATCCTATCTGTAGGATGCTGCACATAAAAGATCCCTTGCTACTAATGGGGAAAAATGTAGTGGGTTTCCTCTCCAAGACGTCATTTTGGACATCCAATAGATTAATAATTAAAATGATTAATAAATAATATATTCTAGTGTTGTCGTTAAAGAAAAGAAAACTGACTTTTTTTTTTAAACTTTACATAGTGTCAGAAAGCCAACCATGTTATTACTGTATTATGTTGCTATCTTTGTACTGGGCCGTACCTACTCTTTAGTAAGTGGCGTGGTAATATAAAAAGAATCGGGTTACAGGTTTCTACCAGTGGGGTATGAAGTGTAAAATTATATTACATACCCTAAAATCTTGGAAATTAATGGATATAATAAGATTTAATACAGGCATAACTACACTATTATAAATAACGCCCGATTTAAAATTTTAAGTGTTCCCTAATTTCTTTCCATCAGTATACAACAGTATTAAATAGGAGTGCAAATCTGACAACTGCAGATTAGGAAAATAGCATGTGCTACATTGAAGTTGCTATATCAGTTACAAGTGTCCTATGTCGTTATTTGTACGTAACTTATTAGTAATAAGCAACTATAAATTAATCTATATTTGCATCAACAACTAAGGAATATAGAAATTGTATGCTCATATGCAATGTAAACCGTTGCATTCATCTTCTTGAAGGTGTAATGTTTACATTTCAAAACAAACCAGTATTATGCAAAATATAGATAGCACCTTTAATAAATGTCAAAACCTGTTGGGGAATTACAAAGGAAACAAACTCATGTGTGTCTATTACATACAAATACCAACTTATAAGAATAATTACATTTAATATTTTTTTTGTTTAAATAGAGAAAAAAGAGAAGCATCAGGTTCCTTCATCCTAGAAAATAAAAATGACAAAGTGGCAGTATATGAGAATATGCAATTGTTAGCAAATTATTCTTTCTTGGATTTAAAAAAAAGCTACTCCATTTCATTTATATAATTAAATAATGCTAATTTTCATGGACAAAACCCTTTTTAAAATCCGACAACAGTTGTGAACTTTTAAAATGTCACCAAAGATGGTCATCTTCTGTTACTACTGGTGACTGTAGCTGAATGACATCTGGGCTACGTTCAGCCAGACCGAGCAGAAAAATGTCCGCTAGACTGGTTTATGCGCTTCACATTGAACCAAAATGACCACGTCGGGAACCAATCAAATAGTTAGCGAACGTTTGCTGGCTGAACTTGGGGCTGGTACCATGTTTAAAGACTTCCACAAGTCTAGAAACTTTAATGTAATAACAGCATAATACAAACTGCATGCAGCAGTTCAGATTTTACTAAAGCTGGTGTTTAACACAAGACCTACCCTTGGAAGCCGTCAAAGCATAGACTACCATCTTGAAGAATATCAACCAACTTCTTTAACTGTGGATGATCATATCTAATAAGCTGCCCCACTCATGGATATTAATGATCTAGAGGTCCTGAGATAGGAACTTTGCAGTTAACATTATTTATAATGGTTGCTAAGCAAAGGGTAACATGGGAAGCTATCTCTTTCATGAGAACATAATCATCCAGCAGTAGTGCAAAAATATTCTTCAATAACTCTCGTTATTTCATTCATGTTCTGTATTTTGGCTACCCAAGACTGACAATATTCTTTCAATATTCAATGACAAGCTCATACATATTCGTACATATATGTTGATGACTTTTTATTGATAGTAGTGTACACAAAAGATCAAAAGACTTGACAATATTCTTTCAATGCTAAATGACATGCACATATACATTTGCCCAAATGTGTTGATGGCTTCTTATTTGATAGCACATGTATATATGAAAGATAACAATAAAGTGAGGTAAACTATACATGACCAACTTTGCTAATGTTGGTCAACGTTTGACAAAATTGTCTTTGGTTATGTACATTGTCACTTGAGAAAACTCCAGGTATGTGGAGTTAAAAGAGAAGAGTTGTTGCCGTTTGTCTCCTTGTTCTGGGGGGAAATTCCAAATCCTTCAACGTCCTCTCCACTGACAATTTGCAGAAGCTTTGCCAAGGATTCATTTGACTCTATGACAGCTCTGTTGTCCTCTAGCATCTGAAATACAAACTCAAAAATGGCTCAGAATTTAAATACTTCCCTTAAAACAGTTGACCTAAAATCCTATAATATAAAAATCATCTATACAAGTATAAAAGCATGTTTTTCCTCTTACTTTCACAATCTATCTCATTTTTCTTTAAATTTAATCAAGTGTTTATATGCCTGTCTTTGACATGTCATATTATGATATTGCTTTGTCCGTTTGTCTGTAAACCTTTCGTTTCCAGAGCATTTTTTTCTTATCAATTCATACAAGATCATCAAACCTTGAATGCAAGAACAACTTAGGATTGCGGTGTGTTGTGTACCATAACTAGGTCAGCACAACCTTCTTTTGACAGGGTATCTGGGCTAACTCCGATACTCACTAAATTTGCCAATTGCTAATTTTAAAAATAACTGGCAGAATGTTACTTTAATTTGGAGCAATAATTTCATGTAATAATTGATATTTTGTTAGAAAATTACTGGGTTTATGTAATTTTTTTTATTTAATAGATAATTTGGCAAAAGTTTTTGCTCTCCCAGATCTAGCCCTAGACCGTATCATGTACCTCAACAGTACACTTGTTATTCAATAGCCCCACGCCACCACCACCCAGAATGCACATTTAAAGAATTAAATCTTTAAAACTGCCTATCACTAGTGCCACCTACCTTTTGTATTGTTTCAACAAGTTCATCAAATCGAAACACTTCAGCTTCTGCTTTCTTCCAGTTATCTTCAAGGATTTTGATCTAAAAAATAAATAAATTAAAATATGCAGTTTGCAAGGTATAGAATTCTTACATATACTTGTATGTCTGTGTATTAATGAACTGTGGTGTTTGATGTTAACAACTGTAGCAGGTCACATATTTCATCATGTTACAAATGCTGGCTCTTGTAAAGCAGTCTACATTTAAATACAAATTTGCAGTGAATATATATTTTAATGTTAATGTTAAGGATTTTCTGGTATTTCTTTTACATTTATCGGAGAATGAACAAAAACCAAATTATCCTCAAACTGTGTTTTTCTCACATAAGTTTGTGGATTATTTTTTGGGTTCATACTCAGATGAATTATTTTTGGTCCATCAGCAATAACACTCAATAAAGCAACTTGCTCATATAAAATGATGTCATCAGATATGACATTCCCTGACAAAGTAATTTTTACGTTCATCAAGAAATGAACAGTCATGTTGCTACGTCTTGACAAATCGGATGACATCATATGGTAATGAATGTAACGGAAATTTAATTATTGTTACTTGAAATATAATTTCCTCACAAGAACAATCTAAAAAAAGCATTAAATTTTTTATATTACTATTATTAACTCTACAGATCTGTATATTTTAAAAACAAGGTTCATGGTTCCAAAATTACTTCAACTTAAAATTTTAAATTAACATCAGACTTTGAATTTGGAGTCATTCTTCATTCTTGTATTCCTCCAGACCCATCCAGACTGACATTCCAGTATTATTTATACAAACTGAAGCAGTGAACTAGATAATCTCATTATAAATAACATCTAAACTGACAATACGGAAAAATATATCCTACCTTTCTAGCAGCCCTCTTGACCATTTCTTGGTATCGATCACCTTCTTCACACAAGTTCATTCTCAACTGATTATTCTGAAAAAATATGAAATATATTTTCCATATCTAACATTCTGAATATTTCTCCATTTGCTGCTGGTGTTATGTGGAATATTACTTGGGTTGACTATTAAAATAGATTAACCAGGGATTTGACAGTGGTGTACTGCATCACTGAGTGCCCTAAAAACATATCCAAAGTATGATTTATTCCAACTAATTTTCCCAATCCATGACGAAATATCCTGGATAACCCCTATTAACATTTCAACTGTTTGATTTAAGTAGGTTATTGAACAAACAAATGTGTCATAAATACACAATACTGATCCTATCCTCATATTTGTTAAGGGTTTGTTTTAAAACTGCTGGCTGTAGTTATAAGACAATCGAAATATTTTTGGTGAATAATTTTTCAACCATTAAATTGCACATTACTTATAATTTGTAGCTTAAATTAATATTTTTGACAAACCCAATCCTACTTTTGACAAATCTAATCTTTCTGGTTCTAAATTAATTATTCATTGTTAAGAATAGCTTAACTATATTTTGAGTATTAAGACAGTATTCAGGCTAGTTTTAGAGTTAATATTATAAATCTGTATTAAACTAACCTCCTTCTTGAGGGTTATCACCTCCCTGAGACTGCGAACCTCAGCCAGGTTACCAGTATGGCCATCTGCCTTTGTTTCCAGCTGTTGAATAAGTTTCTCACACTGTTCAGCAATAATGTGTTTTTCACCTTCCACCCTTTTCATCTGGTTCATCAAGCATTCTATTTCAGTTTTCAATTTCTATAATTATTAAAAAAATTGAGGTTATGGAGACTACTTTATAATAGATATTAACAAATCTAAAAATAACTTTAATAGCAATCAGAATGTGCCAGTCTGTTACACATTCTTAGCGTTTTGGTCAAAAGTGGTCTTATACAAGTCATGGTCACTACATTTTTTTTCACACACATGACCGTTGACACCCTATCAAATTATTTCCATTTTGTTTTTATACATTATAGACCCAATTATTCCCACGTGAATGTTCTATATATTGGTTCTATAATTCATCATTTTAACTTTATTCTAAAAAAAGGACCCCCACATATACCACATGCAGTGTTCTCCAACATTTTTCAAACCAGAATGGTTTAATGGCTGATTAGGGCATGTAAGGGACACAGAGAATGAGGGTCGTGGGTCTTGTCTTAGGACAGTTTAAAATAGCATACATGTTGATGCGATTTCCAGGTATCTGGTGACAAACTGAGTATAATGCAAGTGATGACAATAGTTTAGATTTGAATACTGAATTTTATGAGTATGGTCGGTGTGCTTATGACAATCACTAGGATGATGCTAACTTACACCAGCATGGCATGGTGCTAACTTGGTTATGGAGTTGGAAGACAATGTGCATCAATTTAGCAATTATTGTAGCTGACCAATGACGTCATTTTGTTAAGTGACATCACTACAGTGAAAAAGACATTTTTTTTTTTTAACTGTGGTAATATACCTTTTGGGTGTTATTTTCATTAGTGTCTGATAGTGGTTTTATCCCACTGAATGTTACATAATATAAATGAGTACCTAACCTTTATTTGTGACTGCTGGTCGGACATGTCCATCATTGCTGTTACCATCTGTTTGATTCGGTTCTGGAGCCGGGCAACGTCCTGACTGGCGGTGCTCAGCTCCGCATCCTTCAGTACAATCTCGGCCTGCAGGTGTTCAGTGTGGCTCTCCAACTGCTCTATCCGTTCTCTCAACACCATGCTGAAACATTCACAGTGCGCTTTACAATTAGACAGGGTTTTCCATTAATAGCAAGGGATCTTTTATATGCACCATCCCATAGATGGGATAGCACATACCACAGCCTTTGATATACCAGTCATGGTGCACTGGCTGGAACGTGAAATGGCCCAATGGGCTCTCCAACAGAGATCCTTCCCAAACCAACAGTGCATCAAGCAAGCACTTTACCACTGGACTACGTCCTACCCAAAAGAAAGAAAGAGGTCACATGACCGGAAACAGGACACCCAAGATATTAAAAATGTTGAGATCTATGGACTAGACAGCAAACATGGCAGACATGTATAAACAAAGAATGTAACACTTGGCACTTGTGTAGCTTTTATAATTTCATCTTGAATTTTTATATTGTGGCTCAAATAAATGTTGTGCTAGTGTTCCATATTTATACACAGGAATAAGTATACCAAATTTTGCTTGCTTTCAAATCTTTGAATACATGTAACTTTAAATGATAGGTGCTGAACAAGGTTTTTTTAATTTTTATAAAATGATGAAAAACCAGCTAAAAGAACATTTAGGAACACAGTTTCATATTTGAAGTGGTTAGTTTGTCCTGTAAATATTAAAAAAGCATACTGTCTATTAATTCTTTGTGACTGTTTGAACATTGGAAATGGATCGTCAGCATGTGATCAATTTGTTAAAAAGACCAATTAACACAAAGCTTAGCAACACATGTAATATATTAGAAACAAGATTTTCATGGGTATTGCAGATATGAAAACATCTGAATGAAGTCCTTGCCACAAAGAAACTGATATTAATATACTTACTCCTCTCCTTTCAAATCCTGAATGGAAAGCTGGGAAGCTCGTTCAACTATGTTGGCCATTCTCACAATTTCTCCCAAAACCTCTCCCAAAGTTAATATCTGATCTACAAGAGAAGAAACCTGCAAGCCAGTGAAACTTCCATCCACACTAGGAGACTGTCCTTCCGACTGACACAGACTAGCCTGGTCATCATCTGCATAGCTATCATGTTTAATTTTCAAAGCAGTCCTGGATTTCACCGGCGAGAACGCACTGGACTGAGAATATCCAAGTCTTGCACGACTGGCTTCACTGGGACTGTTGGAAAAGGACAGCTTTATTCGTGGCAATGAATGATCACTTTGGTTCGAAGATGACTGGCTGTTGTTGGCTGAATCTGAGTCTGCGGCTGGAACCACTAATGGAGCAGACAAGCTGCGCTGAGGTCGGCCTCGACTCCAGGTCAAGTCTAAACTGCTTTCCGTAAAGGACTGGTTTTCAGTTGGTTCCGAGGTGTGCGAGTTGACAGCGTGCAGGACTGCACTGACAAGGGATCTCGGTGCTTTTTTGACTTCGGTATCAACACTTCCTTCCTCGGCCTTAACACCATCCTCCTGAATCACAAGAGAAAGCAACTGAAATAACTTTACAAAATGGATCTAAAATACATCAGACGATTAGTTTCAGTTATGACTTCTACTTTCATGGTATCAAGGTTAAGTAACATATAAAAAAATATATATTATACATGTATATTAATATTTTACTGAAAATATGGCAATAGTTAAAAAACCCCACCCCAAAACATTCCTTTTTTTTGTCAAATGGTACCACCACAGCACCTTGATTAATTAATCATTGGCTAGTGGATGTTAAACATGTGATAATTCAAACACATTTTTATATATGCACTTTCCCAGACAGGACAACATGACAATTCAGCCTTTGATATACCAATCTTAGTGCATTTGTTTGGTAAAATAAAAAACAAAATAAAATCTAAGACTACAACCCCCCCCAATAAACATAGTTACTAAGTGCAACTGAACTGGTGTCTTAACTCATTTTAATCTCAAATGCCTATTGTTTTAAAATTTAATTAGGTGACAAATTCAGAGTACAAAAAAAACAAAAAAACAAACAAACAAGAAAATACTGATGGTTTTAGATTTTAATGAAAAAGTAGAAACACTGCAAATAAGTTAAAAACTGCTGACATACCTCAATACCAACTTTCCTCTTCATAGCACGAAGAATGCATTTCATTCTAAGATCCAGGTTTTCAATGGCGTGTCCACAATCACGCAGTTCCAAACCCTGGTGGACAAGCATCTTCCTGGCATGGGACCTCGTACTCTCCAGTTCTTCTTTGCTGGCACATAAATCAGAACTACAACAAAACAAAGATGTGATAAAAAAACAAAACTGACACCAAATTTATATTTTCTTAACATAAACCACAAAAATGAATGGGCCAAATTTACAAAGGCTGTGTCTGTCTTATATGCATGTAACCACATGTACCAATATTTACATGGCTTAAACATCTGCATCTAATAAAAAAAGGCTTCATAAATTCAGTCCACAGCATCCGTTATTAAAATGCCCCATTGTAAAATCTACACATTGTAGATAAAATTAAAGTTTAAACCATTAACGAGCCATGATGTAAGGAACAAAAAAATAAAGATACAAGCATATCTCAACTTTGTATCTGCTATTACAAAGCAAGTTATATTTAACAGGTAAAAAATAGTTATATATGTTACCCTGTGTTAACAAAACTTATTCATGTACTCGAAACAAGTATAAAATCAGGACAGTCCCATTACCACAATTTATTGATATATGATACTCATATCAAGTATAAGTCCGTTGTAACATTGTATTCAAATCAAGTATAAGTCAGTTGTAACACTACTCAAATCAAGTATAAGTCAGTTGTAACACTGTACTCAAATCAAGTATAATAAGTCAGTTGTAACAGGTAATGCTATCAAATGAGTTGTTTGTGGACAGGAAAATGAATCGGTCTTACTGGAGTGATTGAACAGTTGACTGCAACTGTAGACATCGTATTTCACTGTCTGACAGAAGTCGCGCCTGTCGGTTAAGTTCAAGAGAAAGTGTTCTGATCTTTTCCTCTGATTCCCTCAGAGACATCAACAGCAGGTCTCGTTCAGCTTCCATAAACTGGGCGTTTTTTGTCAATGTCTGAGGACAGTTCAAAACAACAGATACAAGTTAAGTGTTTTGTAAACATATTCAAAAGTGTAATTTATTGTATGCTAGACAACATGGTTAACAAATTAACAAAACAAATTTAATGTTTTGGGGATTTTTTCTTAGCCAGATGCGATACATATCTACCAAACTGGTTTTCTTCCTGTAAATACCATAACCTTCTGACAAATTACATTCATTAAGCTCAGCTGTTTTCCTCCCTGCACATTAACCTCAAACTTCTGTTAAATTACATTCATTAAGCCCATCAAAATGGTAACATTAATAACCAAAAACTATACGGTCAAATAGAAAGAAAGTGAAAACTAGCACCCATAAAAGATAATGGCATTAGTTGTTTTAGCTAATGTATTAAAACTAGTCACATAGGATACTGTATTTTTAACTGTGATGACCGCTTGTATTGGTCACTTCCATAACAGCACACACTAGATTTTTGTACACCATTGGTTTTTTGGTTTTTAACAAAGAGATCATGAAGTGATTAAAATTTGTTAATGACAATGCTATTAAGATAATGTTAACACATCTAACATAGCTGATTTTGAAAACGTCTTGTATATTATTATTCACATCGTTAGATATACAGATAAATATAACCAGTACGACACAAGTGTCATAACAATTCAAGTTTTGAGGCCTTATTAACCTATTCATAAAAAAAAAAATATTATGGACAATAAAGAAATGATTACCGTACCATTTTACGAAACTCGTGTCAGGATCCATGTATTACCCTCGCTCTTATTTGGGCAATATAAGGATCCTGACACTCGTTTCGTAAAATCATTACAACACACAATCTCTATTTATTCATTAGGTACTAATCAACACATGTATGTATGTATGTAGTATGACCAACCATGATATTATCCTCATAATGTTTTATTTTATCTTCAAATAAGTGTCTCCCTGTCACATATTTATCTATTTCACACCGCTGCTGTTGAATGGTTTCTTGAAACATCTCCATGTCTTTCATCAAAAGGTCGCTGTCATGTTCTCGGAAGTCTATTGTTCTTTGTAGGTTAATAATCAGTTCCTCATATCTAGAAATAAAATAAAATTAAGTAACTTATAGTTACTGTAAATCATGAAATTAATGCGTCATGATATTATTGCGTCCATACATGAGTGAACAAAAATGCGTATTTTTATTAATGCGTCGGGCAAAAGTCCACATCACATAAAAACCACAGTTGTGTTCTTATTATATTGTTTGGGCTTCATCTTTCATGTTAAAAGAAGTCAGTAGTTGTTTTGACAGCTACTACATAATCTGAAACTAATCGCATGGTGGGTCGACCAGGAAGCCCTAATTACTTAAAGTAGTGTAATTAGTATAACTACACCTTATTGTTAAGGGTATGCCTCGCACTTTTGTGTGGTGATTGCTTCTAATTAATCCACCAGTAGGAATAAAAGGTAAACGGGTCGCTATTGCAGGGAACAATATTTCACGCGAACGCAGACGTATTATTCTAACAAATGTTTTAGACTGATTTTATACACTTGATGCGCAGCATAGGAATAGACATTAACAAATGCGATATATTGCAACAGTGACAACTTGCGACCAGTCTAACTTAAAATGCCATGTATGGAGTCGAGCCAAATGGTTTGAAGAAATATGCACGGATTGTTGGTTGCGGTTATATAATTTTCTACTGTTTCATTTTTAAAGGAATATATTTAGTAATAAAATTTGTTGATGATAATTTTACAAATGTTCAAAACAGTTTAAATGTATACAGTAATCCAGAAGTGTAAGAAAATTTGAAAAATACTCACATCGCAAAATGAACTTTTTAAAAACAAAACATTTGGAACATCACTGTATTATATAACCGCTATGATATTCCAGGAAAGTGAAAATAGAATGGCAACATCGAAACGAAAGAAAGATTCTTGAAGTATTCACAAAACGACATTTAACAAAAATTGTTTTTGTATTTTGTTTCATCTTTATATTATAAAAGTTTTATTTTATTTAGAAGTATTATAGTAAAATCCTGCACATTTTTTGTATTGGGAATGAGACTAAACAAAATGCGTCAAGTTATTATTGCGTCTATGTGTTTGCCGCATTTTTCGCATTAATTACTTGCTCGCATTAATTTCATGATTTACAGTATAACTTTTTTTATTGATATTAATTATAATGTAATGGTACTTGTTACCAATTAATTTAATACATTATTGAAGTTTTGTGAAACATGTTTTCCCTGTATACAACTTACTTGGAATCATTTTCCTGCATTCTTGCTTCTGCATCTAATCTCTTCAGTTCAGCTTCTTGAGTTCTGAAAACAAAATAAAAATTGTTGACAAATAATTAACTAGGTCTATCTACAATATCAAATATATCATGCAGGGCTCACATTGGAAAAAAAAAATGTTTTAGCTAATTTTCTGATCTGAAGAATTTCCTGGAAAATTATTAAAAAGTGGTTAATTTAAAGAAAATTTCATTAGCCATAGACTAAATGTTGTAGCCACTTTGTGTAAAAATTAGCAATTGGCTAATTAGGCAATGGACAGGGTAGGCCCTGATTGTGGATAGCTAGTTAAATCTTGATCAATAAGACAAAAAGGACCAATTTACTTTTACTAAGTACTAAGTAAATGGAACACCCACAAAACTGTTTTGTTTAATGCTTTAAATCGTATCTTATGTGTAAAGTTTTAGGATTGATTGCTCTCTGTGGAAGAGTCAGGTTTTATCATGTCCCAACCAGTGCCTCTTGAATGGTATATGGCTGTGGTATGTGCATTCCTATTTATGGATAATGCATATACATGGAGAACAACTAGTTAATGATGTAGGTTATCAGCTTTATCCTATGAAGGTAAGAATGGTTACATCCCATTCGGTCTGAACAGGATAAAACCGATATACTATGTCATTAACAAGTTATTATATTTATCGTGCAGTCCATAAAATGATTGGGGAAAAGCTATTATTTTTGTTATTTCAGCTACATTGTATGATGACCTAAAGGTCATTTGAGCGATTTTGTAATGTAGCTATGGATGTGATGTCAAAAGTCATAATTTGCTAGTATATGTTCATGACTTTGCTTTAATCGGTCATCATAATTAACCAGTACAAACAGTGGTTACAGGATAAAAAATTCCTTACTGCTATTCGGTAGGAACAGCCTATATGGTGTCTGTGATTTTCTCTATCTAATCAAGCTTCCAAATAACAAATAGCTGTTGTTAAATAAATAAATATTCCTTCGTTTCCCTAATCTGTGCAGCTGCTATTGCTACTGTGCACATCACACACACTTCATAAGTTATCTGCCAACTTACAATTTCTTTTGGGTATGAAGATCTTTCTCCAAATTCATAAGGGCTGTAGTCAGAGCTTGGATTTCCTCAAGGACGGACTTTTCCTTTTCTTGTTGATCATCTAAATAATGAATCAACATGTCTTTCGTAAAAAGGAGGTCTTGAATGGCTGTAAAATGAACATGAGTAAAAATTACAAAACATTTACTCCAGTTTTACTCCAAGAATTTGTGACTAATTTTAAAGATATTTATAATAGACAAAGAATATCACTCTAATCATCATAACTAATTTCAGATATACTGTGTATGAGTTTAAAGTTAGTGTTACATGGTAAAATAGAGCCAAGGACAAATGTTTATTGTTGGCAGGTAGTGGCTTAATGCACGTTTTTCTTATATGAATTATAATAGATAAAGAATATCACTCTAATTATCATAACTAATTTCAGATATACTGTGTATGAGTTTAAAGTTAGTGTTACATGGTAAAATAGAGCTAAGAACAAATGTTTATTGTTGGCAGGTAGTGGCTTAATGCACGTTTTTCTTATATGAATTATAATAGATAAAGAATATCACTCTAATTATCATAACTAATTTCAGATATACTGTGTATGAGTTTAAAGTTAGTGTTACATGGTAAAATAGAGCTAAGAACAAATGTTTATTGTTGGCAGGTAGTGGCTTAATGCACGTTTTTCTTATATGAATTATAATAGATAAAGAATATCACTCTAATTATCATAACTAATTTCAGATATACTGTGTATGAGTTTAAAGTTAGTGTTACATGGTCAAATAGAGCTAAGGACAAATGTTTATTGTTGGCAGGTAGTGGCTTAATGCACGTTTTTCTTATATGAATTATAATAGATAAAGAATATCACTCTAATTATCATAACTAATTTCAGATATACTGTGTATGAGTTTAAAGTTAGTGTTACATGGTAAAATAGAGCTAAGAACAAATGTTTATTGTTGGCAGGTAGTGGCCTAATGCACGTTTTTCTTATATGAATTATTCAATATCTAAACTTGAGCAAAAAAAACTAGAATGGCTCATCGTAAACTGTTTCAGACTAATATGACCTTTTTAACAACTAAAACTACCTGTATGTAAAATACATTTCCTTGTTTAGAATATCAGTGGCTGTATACTCAATGTGTTTCTGGTCATCCTGTTTGTAGTAGCTAAAACTTTATTTGACTTCATAACAAATCTTATTGGGTCATACTTGAAAGGGTTCAAGCTAATGGGATTCAACTAATATTCTCATATGTACAAAATTATTGGTAGGTAAAATCTAGTCTCTGTTTCTAGAAACACTAGAAACAATTAGGCTATCAGAAAAACCTTGTAAATACAAACACTGATATTCTAAACATTTCATATGTAATTTTAGTAATTTAAAATGCTGTCAGTTAAAAACATGTTACAATAACAGTCACTTCGGGATAAGTCTCTTTAAGGGATCTAAGAGTAAACTGCAAGTAATAAACTTTAACTAAATTTAAAATGACCATGACCATGTCATGAGATCACATTCATGGGTATGGGGGCGTGCACCAACTTTATGTTTATACATATTGAATATGAATTATCCATTTATGAAGTAATTTAAAATACTCTGCTGAGCATAACAAGGATGAATGATTATCGATTTTGTTTTAAATGACCACCATCTATTTATCATTAGTGCGTAATAACAGTGCAAAAATGCCAACCTTTCCTGGCTCCAGCTAGTTCACTGT
Organism: Gigantopelta aegis; assembly: GCF_016097555.1. Classification (NCBI taxonomy): domain Eukaryota; kingdom Metazoa; phylum Mollusca; class Gastropoda; order Neomphalida; family Peltospiridae; genus Gigantopelta; species Gigantopelta aegis. Next base: position 68,391,003 of record NC_054701.1, read on the forward strand.
TGAGTTGGTGCACCAAGGCAGTCGCAGTCTGAAGATCTGACGATGTGCTGGTATACAATGTCTGCAACTGAATAGGTTAGTAATAAGTTATTAAAAGTCCCAACCAGAATTATACCCCACAAGTTTTTTAATTATTATTCGTAAAAATCCTTGGATTAAAAACCTGGAACCTGCATTACCATTTTAATTACATGTTACGGTATCATAACAACAGGCACAATAAGCATCAAAAACTTTGTTTTAGATTGCACCAAAAGCCATGGCGATAAACGCTGTGCCCAAAATAAGCATGCCCAAATTAAGTACCGGGTACAAGAATGCCGACTTCAAACACAATGAAATGTTAAACTGTAATTAGATTGAAAACTTGAAATGCATTTCTGGATATTTATATAATTCTTAGTGTTTTTACCATAAATAAATCATATACAAAAATTTTAATAAATTTAATATATAATGTAATATTTTTAATAGGGATACAGACTATACGAAACAGATTCTCAAATACGTTATATTGGGCAATTGCAATATCATGTGCTGTTTAATCTGTTTCAAATTTGTCTGTGTGTGTGTGTGTGTGTGTATATATATATATATATATATATATATATATATATATATATATATATATATATATATATATATATATATATATATATATATATATATATATATATATATAATATATAAATATATATATAAAAGTATATATATATATATTTATTATATAATATCTTACATTTTCAGTGCAATCAAAGTATGTGATATTTTTCAGATCACATACTTTAAGAATTTGATAACTTTGCAAATTAGATGTAAATTAGTCAAGGTCTCGGCACTAGGTTTATTGACATTTAAGCAAACGTACTTGGGTGACACGTCATGATTGACGTATGCATTCATAGTCATCAAATAAAAACATTTCAATGTGAATTTGACACTGAAAGCTGTCCAGCATTCAGAAAACAAAAAACGTTAGGCATAACTTTATTTTGATGTAAGGACATCCAAAATGACATCATTAGAGTTTGACGTCATTTCCATTCAAAAATATACCGCGCCACATATTCTTACGTCATTTGAATATCTAGTAATGGCGGATTGGAATTAAAGTTGCGTGTACAGTTTACAAAAACACTTTGTATTAAGCTTGAGCTTATATGATAAAGAGATTATTACCCTCGTGTATTTCGGTATCGTCAATATCATATATTAAGAATAAAAATAATGTATTATGCTTGCATAATACAATTTTTATTCCTAATATATGATATTGACGATACCGAAAAACACTGGTAATAGCCTCTATACATATCTATCTATCTATCTATCTATCTATCTATATAGATATATATATCTGTCTATATCTATATATGGTATTTTCCATCTATAAGTAAACTTTTGGGCATTTATCATGCATGTTGTTTATATGGATTAACAATTCACTTTTGGGCATTTATCATGCATGTTGTTTATATGGATTAACAATTCATTAAAATTCTACACAGGTTTTTATTATGAGATTTTCAGGGATCATGTATAAAAACAGTTGGGTATAATTTTATTACGACTTCAGTTAATTAACAGACTGAAAACAAACGAAAGTGCATTTTTAAAGAGGAATTTTAATATTTAAAACTCAGTGTAAATGTATGTTTCATTATTATATAACATTAGCCTCCAAGACACTTATTACCCAATTAAAGCAGTCTTATTATTCTATTAAAGGACACTCTATTTTAGTTTTCTTTCACAGAATGGGTCACAATACATCTATCTATTCCACATGTAAATCATGCCTTGAGTATCTGTGTTAAAAAAACCTATGCTTCTATAGTTTAAGGATACACTTAAGCACAGCATTAAACCACTTTTATGCTATTAATATCTTAATACAAAAGATTCCGTAACTGCTGTTTACTCATTATACACAACAAAGTCAAGTCTTCACTGTATCTTTTACCAAAATTAATGCTATTACCTGCAGAACGTTTTCACTCGATATCTGCGCTACTCTAGTTAGATGTGAACATTTCTCCACAAGGTCTTGGTGTTCTTCATCCACATCACTGGTCACTGTTTTCTGCAGCTTCTTTAAAGACACATACTGTAATGGTAAAAGAAACGAAATGCATCAAGTCATTTGAATGCTAAACGCAGTTCATAAATCTAATAGAAAATACAATAACCTCTGTGTACAGATTCATGTTCTAACATTTGTTTCTAGAAAACACTCTATCCAAAACCTATGAAGATCATGTAAGACTGAACTTACTAATTAGATGAATCTCAATTCTGAGTCTGCCGTGATCTTAATATCAATACACAATTGCCAACAACAAAATCAGATGACAAAATATTTCGGAGCTATTAGGAAACAGTACAACATATTGATGGATGGGATTTCTTTCTAACACTATAATTATGTAATTTTCTTAACTTACATCTGTCAAGAGTTTTTTCCTCATGTCAGCATTCTGAATTCCCACACATCGAAGCTGTAGATGTGCTTCTGTTATTGAGTTTTGAAGTGCACCCTAAACAAATAAACAACTTTTTAAAAACAAATTTTTATATATTACTACAAAATCTGGAAGAGAACACCTAACAAGTTTTCCTAATGTTTTCTAACTCATTCACTTATATCTTAACCTGACAATATTTTAAGTGTGACAAAATTAATATTTCTTGTTTGGTTCAAACCATATAAAAAAGCTGATCTTAATTTAAATTGTTTGATGTGTGTGTATATAGGTATTTATCATATAATATCTTACATTTTCAGTGCAATCAAAGTATGTGATATTTTTCAGATGACACACTTTAAGAATTTGATAACTTTGCAAATTAGATGTAAATTAGTCGAGGTCTCGGCACTAGGGTTATTGACATTTAAGCAAACGTACTTAGGTGACACTCCATGATTGACGTATGCATTCATAGTCATCAAATAAAAACATTTCAATGGCAATTTGACACTGAAAGCTGTCCAGTATTCAGAAAACAAAAAACGTTAGGCATAACTTTATTTTGATTTAAGGACATCCAAAATGACGTCATTCGAGTTTGACGTCATTTCCATTCAAAAATACACCGCGCCACATATTCTTACATCATTTGAATATCTAGTAATGGCGGACGTAGTATTAAGCTTGAGCTTATATGATAAAGAGATTATTACCCTCGTGTATTTCGGTATCATCAATATCATATATTAGGAATAAAAATAATGTATTCCTAATATAACTACTCAAAAGAATTTAAGGGTCAGACGATATTTTCGACATTATTTTCTGAATGTCAATTATATTAGCTAGACCATAATGTCACGCATGGTATTGTTCAATTTTGACGAAAGTGGGTCTAAGCAACCCATAAATGAATTAAAATCCACTGTCATTGACACTGTCGACTAGTTCTAATGGCGAAAACATGCTTACATTTGCACGTATATTAGGGCGAAAGCGAAAGGTCTGCTAAGTGCCCATAACTTGCTTTTTCACAAAGCAATTCATTTGCACGCTTTTCACTTGTATTCCATGTTCCCAATGCTGAATTTCCATATAATTGGAGCTTGCGTTCGTGTACGGTGCACACTCCAAATTCGACAATGGTACGACTTCAACTGACTATCGAAGATCGAGGAAGGGCTATTGCTTGGCTTCAGGATGGCAATACGCAAAGAAATGTTGCTCTGAGACTTGGTGTCAGTCAGAGTGTCGTTGGCCGACTGTGGCAACGGTACCAAGCAACGAATTCTGTTCGTAATCGTCCACGTTCGGGAAGACCCCGAACCACTACAAATAGAGAGGACCGCTACAACACCAATATGGCTCTATGTCAACGCACAACCACTGCACGCCGATTATGTGACAATCTGCAGACTGCGATTGGAACTCGAGTGTCTGATCAAACCATACGCAATCGTCTGAGAGCCAATAATCTACGCTGCTGTCGCCAGGCTGTTCGATCACCACTCCTACCACGTCACAGAACGGCCAGACATCACTGGTGCACGCTTCATCTGCGGTGGCAACGTGTTCAGTGGGGTCGAGTGATGTTCACTGATGAGTCCAGGTTTAGTCTCCAGTTCAACGACGGTCGGGTTCGTGTCTACAGACGTCCTGGGGAGCGCTTCGCTGATGTTAACGTTAGACAACGTCACCGGTTCGGTGGTGGCAGCGTCATGGTGTGGGACGGCATCTCTATCCACCACAGGACCCCCCTCTATGTGGTGGATGACAATCTGAATGGAATCCGCTATCTGAATGAGATTATCCGGCCGTTGGTTCTCCCAGGCCTTCAGCAGATTGGCGGCGGGGCAGTTCTGCAGGATGACAATGCCAGACCCCACCACGCCAGGGTGGTAACGGACTTTCTCAGACAACAAGGTATTGCCAGGATGGATTGGCCAGCATATTCGCCTGACTTGGCCCCAATACAGCACGCCTGGGACGAATTAGGCAGGAGAGTTCGGGATAACCATGCCCCTCCGGCCAACCTTCATGATCTGGGTCAACTTCTTATGGCAGAGTGGCAGGCCATTCCCCAAGAGTTCTTCAGACGTCTGATCAACAGCATGAGGCAACGATGTGTCGAGTGTATTTGTGGTTTTTTGTAAATATGGAACAATAAATAAAATTTCTGGTGTAGTTTACATCATCAATCTAATACACTCTGAAACTTATTTGGTTATACATTTTTGACCCTTAAATTCTTTTGAGTAGTATATGATATTGACGATACCGAAAAACACTCTGGTAATAACCTCTATGTACGTAAGAAATTCAAATGTTATAAAACAGAGCTGTCAGTTATTATTTCTGTTTATTCTTAACCACAAGCCTAACCTGTAACTTTTCAGTATTTTCCAGTTCGTCAAGAACAGCATAGAATTCATCTAATTGAGCCTGCAGTTCTCTCACAAGCTGCTGAGACCTCTCAAACTGATCGTGGTAATTTGTTCTCTCGTATTCTTCTTTTAACTGCTGAACCTTCAATACAGATTTACAAGCAAACTATTAGCTGACCATTTCATTCAAACATAACTATGGAACAAATAATAATTCATTCATTATTAATTAGCAAAAAAAAAGTGACAAATAATTAGTCACATACTTTATGACCAGTCTCGGTGGCGTCGTGGAAGGCCATCGGTCTACAGGCTGGTAGGTACTGGGTTCGGATCCCAGTCGAGGCATGGGATTTTTAATCCAGATACCGATTCCAAACCCTGAGTGAGTGCTCCGCAAGGCTCAGTGGGTAGGTGTAAACCACTTGCACCGACCAGTGATCCATAACTGGTTCAACAAAGGCCATGGTTTGTGCTATCCTGCCTGTGGGAAGCGCAAATAAAAGATCCCTTGCTGCCTGTTGTAAAACGAGTAGCCTATGTGGCGACAGCGGGTTTCCTCTAAAAACAGTGTCAAAATTACCATATGTTTGATGTCCAATAGCCGATGATAAGATAAAAAATCAATGTGCTCTAGTGGCGTCATTAAATAAAACAAACTTTACATACTTTATGAGTGGTGGAAATAACATGTCATTTATTTGAGAAGTATGAAAGTTACAAATTTATTATGCTGATATAGCTGGTCAAAAGTTAAAAAGTGGGCCGGGCACATCAGCTCTGACAACTATGGACAGAATCCAGATAGATACAAGTGCAAAACCAACAAGCATTTTTGAGAGTAATGCTAAAGCAAAACATGTCTCCTACCAGGCCCAACAAATTTTCATATCTCCTAAATTTAATGGCAATAATGCTGTCAAAAATGGGTAAATTGCCATGAAAGTCAAACTTAATCTATAACAGTACATGATAAGGCTATACACATAATTTCAGCTCAACATCTTGAGGTATTGCGAAAAATACAGTCTGGAAAACTATACGTACATGTAGGACAGTACCAGGTAGGCGGGTCAATATGCCACCTAAGGCCAAAAAAGAAAGAAAAAAAGGTGTGTTTCCGGTCGACCGACCGTCCCTAGTTTTACCCCCCCCCCGACCCTAATTTTTTTCTCCTCTTAAACTGTAAAAAAAACTTTAAAAAAAATAAAAAAATAAAAAAAAGAAGTAAAAATAAAAGAGGACAACATCACCAAACAAGAGTATTTCCTTCCTTGCACATTGTTTACGTACTAATATACGATACATTTTGCACATGTAATTCCCTTCCGAAAAACATCGAGAAATTATGGAAAAGCTTTTGTAATAGAGTTCCTTCCCCTGATTAGCTACCACCGAACAGCCTGGTCGGTCACGGAAGTAACCGAATGTACGAACATAGCCTTGGTACAGGTTATTTCGATTAAATATAATCGTATCAATTCAGCTTAATTATCGTCTTCACTTAAATCAACAGGTCTTATTATTAATGCATCTCAAATGTTTGCATAAAGTATTTAAATTAAGAACAACGAAATTAATATAAATGTCCCATTAATTTAAGGAAGAACACAAACAGTGCATACCAATACTACTACTACTACTACTACAACTACAACAACGACAACAACAATAACAATAATGATGATAAATAATAATAATAATATTATTATTATTATTATTATTATTATTATTATTATTATGATAGTATTCAATTTACAAAAAAAAAACCCAAAAAAACCCCTACCTACCCACCCTAATTTTGGGGATGCAATCGGAAACACACTTTTTTTTTTTTTTTGGCCTAACCTCAAAAAAATTGCAACAAAATGTTTTATGATCGTTTATTGTATTATTCGATGTGGAGAACAACATATCAAAAGTTGGACAATTTTGACACATAGGAAAGTCTTTAAAAAATTACATTAAAAAAACAAGATGGCCATCAGCAAAAAACCATAAAAAATCTTATTGATAACCATCAAATTGCAAGTGTTTTTAAACCTGATGTTATAATTAATGCTATTTTCATTTATGTTTTTCAAATAACAGTATATCCTGGAATGAACATTGCATTTGCACTGGCATCATGACATCATCAATGAAGTAATCAAGGCACAGCTCTGGGAATAAGCACTGATGTCATGACACATAATATCCTATCTTATTGCTTCTCAGACTCATCATCCTCTTCTATCATGGCTCATTTGTTATATTGTCACAGAACTTTGCCAACTTGGCAATGCCCACATACCGGCCTCGGTGGTGCAGTAGTTAACAGGCTAATAGGTACAGGGTTGGCAGTCCGCTACCGGCTCCAACCCAGAGCGAGTTCTAACGGCTCAATGGGTAGGTGTAAGGCCACTACACCTTCTTCTCTCTCACAAGCCATTAACCAACTAACAACTAACCCACTGTCCTAGACAGACAGCCCAGATAGCTGAGGTGTGTGCCCAGGACAGTGTGCTTGAACCTCAATTGGATATAAGCAAAACAATAAGTAGAAATGCCCACATGCACTGGTGCATTCCATCTTATGCTTTTGGCAGGTACACTTTTGAGTAGTGCACCCTCCCGAACAGGTGCAGTGAATCATTTGAATAAGTGCCTCTGGAGCAGGGCTTTTGGCTGTCATCACCGGAATGAGTTTTTCACCTTCTAACCTCCATCCCCACTCAGACGGCTCAATTTCATTATTACAGCCCATCCACTCCATAATCTGATAGTAAGTCCGCAGGGAGTGAAATTTACAGCCCTAGGTGGTTGGTGGCAATATTTCAGGCATGACGAAAGACTTAACTCTTACAACTTTTTTGCACAGCATATCGTCGCTGAACTAAGAAGACCGTATACGTGCATTTTTGGCAATTTTCACTTTTTTATTCTTTCAGAAGCATAAATCTATTATCTTTTTGTTGTCAAAACCTTGTACATGTCCAGGCAATGGAAAGTATGGAATATGTCAAAAAAGTAAAACACATATTTGAAAACCACTGTTTATCTGTTATGAAAACCTCGTATCTACCAATTGATTATGTTTATTCCTATCATATTTCGACCTTTTCTATCAGGTAAAGGTAAATTGTTAGTGCCAAAGTGTCTATATTGTATATATGTACATATTATGTATTCAACTGGCGGTCAAGGAAAAGCTATTATACCAGAAAAGAAGTGTAGGCCCACCAGGAATTTCCGTATTTAAGGTTCAAGCATAAATATAAAAAATACCATCTTGGAGAAGATAAAGGTTTATGTAAAATTAAGCCTGGGGATTGCATTAAGAAGCAGAAAAAAATGTATGCTATACATGGACATATAATAAAGGGGGAAGTCCAAGTTACGGTAGTAGCAGACAACATACATGTAATATCATTCAATGACAAGGCAACACATGTTTCAATACCATTATGTAGGACAAGGACGGTAGTACAGTTATGTAATATTTCAATTTTTCAATCTGATGAAGGGCAGGAACACTTATATATATATTCTAGACACCTAGCTGTTTGATAGTTGAGGAAAGGGAAGGAGGTACACTGACGCCTATATATACAACTGTCTGCTTTGGGTGATGTTTACTTCATGTAAAATTTCAGTTTTTAGGTAATGGATTCTTTGGGAAGCTACTGCACAGGTTTCACATTTTCGAGTTATTAATTACGCAAACATGATGCATGGTATTGATTAATATGTAGGTTTATTTGTTTATTTTATTTTACTTCATTGTTATTGTTATTTATGTAACATTCTGGAATGTAGCAGACAATACTAAAGAACATTAAAAATTAAAAACAAAATATTGTCCGGAGAACTGTTCTATAAACATCGCTTAGCACAGTCTAGGCCTTCGCCCCTGTACAATGTCCTGCAGGTCACTTTAATTTTTTTTTTTTTTTTACCAACAGCAGATTAACAGTCTGACTGATTAGGCAAGACATGGGGTTTTTTTAAATTACGTTTAATGAGGAATTCCTGGTCTAGCCATGTGCGTGGCTTAAAGGGACATAACCTAATTTTTAAACACTAAGACATATTGTTTACTATTAGAACCATTTTTGATAACTAAAATCATACTTTACTTAGATTTTATGGTTTAGATGATCAATTCCCATGCATTCGAAGTGTTTTTGGTCATCCTGGTGTTTTTAATATCACAAAATGCATTTCTCATATCTTTAAAAATGCACGTGCGTTTGAGAAGTTACAGTTGTGGAGTCGAGTTTTACTCTATTTTTAGAGGGTATTTCACCATTTCAAAGTCGCAGACTCATGTTTTACTCAATTGTAACTTTATCCAAATGTGTTACAGGTTTGTAGATTAACTAAACTTAGTGTTACTTTTCACGAGTTGAAACTAGGGTCTATCCCTTTAACTGTTGAAAATGAGGTCAAGTACACATGTCAAGTAAACTAACTGGAAGGAAATGTTTTATTTAACGACGCAATAAACACATTTTATCTACGGTTATATGGCATCAGACATATGGTTAAGGACCACGCATATATTAAGAGAGGAAACCTACTGTCGCCACTTCATGGGCTACTCTTTTCGATTAGCAGCAAGGGATCTTTTATATGCATCATCCCACAGACAGGGTAGTATGTACCATGGCCTTTGATATACCAGTCGTTGTGCACTGGCTGGAACGAGAAATAGCCCAATGGGTCCACCAACGGGGATCGATCCCAGACCGACCGCGCATCAAGCGAGCGCTTTACCACTGGACTACGTCCCGCCCTGTTCGCTAACTGATTCAGGGCCTCGTTCCATGAAGCGATCTTAGCGTTAAGATCACCGTAAGTACATAATACATAACGTTACATTTAAAACCTCAAGGTAACGCGTTGGAAACAGTGAAATATAGCAAAATAAGGCACTGGCGGCTCTTTTTTTGACGTCAGATTTTTTTGCTTTCCCGCGCTCTATTTCTGTCCAACTTTTAATATGTTATTCAGTATGTCTGAAAGTACAAGAAATGGCAATAAAACGTTTTGTTGCAATTTTTTTGATGTTAGGGTATTTTGGTGCTATATTGACCTGCCTACAGGTGGACATTAAACCTATAGTCCCCTCTAGTTGAACCGGTATGGGACTAATAATCACATCTCATTCATAGCACTCTCTCCCTTCTGTTTGTCTCTGACACACACACATTCCGATGTTAATTGTTTGCTGACTGTGTAGAAGTCCACTGTTGTTTGCTATGTGCCAAGTGATGTTAAATCTGTTATTATGTTAGCAAATTTAAAATAGTTACCTGACTGGTGTGTTTCTTCTCCAATGCCAGCAATTTTTGTTTCCAGGTCATGACACTTGGTTGCAAAATCTGAACTGTTATTTTCAGTCTTAACAGAGTTGGCTTTCAGGAATAACACTTCTTTTTCAAGTTCAGCAATCTGCATATCTTTCTTTTGGATGATGTCTTGGAATTCTCGAACTACTTCAAAATTCATTTTCTGCAAACAAAAAACAATGACCTATACAGGGGTGCTGAAATGGAAAATATTTTATTAGCCCTCCGGACCAGAACCAACTAAGATGTACTAGCCCACCAGTGTTTCTACTAGTCCGCCCGCCCAGAGATCAAAACACTATTCAACAATATTATAATATACATTTCAAATGATCTATATAAATGTGACAAAAACATTATTAATAACAATTGGTTGGCCAAGTGATCAACATCATATGGCAAACGAAATAAAAAAGACATTCCCCACCCCACCCCCCAAAAACCCTTGATTAACAAAACAATACATATATATACTGAACAAAAAAAGAAACTTCCGATTTGTACATATAGTATTTGTTGTGTTAAAGAATTCATTGTGTAATGAAATTATATAGGTAGTATTAGCCTTGAGCTGTATTATCAGGATTCATGAATTTTATCAATTATTTTTGCACTGTTGATCGTCGACAATGTGAAATTCAATTTGCACGTGCATGCATGGTTCGACATGTCCAGTGTAGTATTCGGTCGATTTGTTTTACTTGTCTTACTGACATTGTTGTCAAGTGAATGAAAGCACTTCAAAATTTGTAAAAAAATTAAAGTTTTTTTACATTGTAACATTTTTAGTATGCTAAGAATACCCAATAATTTACGCAGCCATTGCCCATGGTTATTGTTCTCCACTAGTCGTCACTGATGGCAATTTAAATTCTCAACGTTACCGCGATGACATTCTCGCTCATCATGTCATTCCTCTGTTCCATAACAACGCCAACATCTCGATTTTTCAGCATGATAATGCCACCTCTCATACAGCTAGAGACACTGTAAATTTTCTTAGGACAAATAACATTGATTTCATTGATGACTGGCCCGCTAAACATCCCGATCTCAACCCCATCGAGCATGTCTGGGATAGTCTGGACAGACGATTGAGGCGTCGTCCCAACCCACCCGCTAACGTCAACGAACTTGGTCAAGCGCTCATTCAGGAATGGAACAATATTCCATAGTAGTCAATTCAAGAGGTGGTCATACCCGTTATTAAGTGGGTTTTTTTTTTTTTTTAAACCCTACCACACTTGGTCAAAATTTCTCCCAGTTTCTGTTAACCTATGGCCATGATTTTTGCACCAAACGATGCATCATGGAACACTCTTTAAACGCATATATAACAATTATTCCCCCGGTTTGTTTTCATCAAGTTATGTTCAAGCAAAGTTAGCGGAAGTTTCTTATTTTGTTCAGTATATATTTTTTAATATTCTGGGGAAAAAAAGGTCTGTCGGATTAGTAGTTGTATTGTTTAACTTGTCCGTCAGAATTTTTACTTGCATTTGGCGAGCGGGTGAGCACTTTCTGCACCCCTGCCTATACATGTCCTATTTAAAAAATGAAAACATAGATATAAACTTTTTAAAATCAATATACTTTTAAAAAATCAGCTCTCATAAAATGTAACCAGGTAAATTAGACATGACATGTCTGTGAACGATAATTGAAACCACTTTCACCAATTAATACATTGATTGTTCACTGATGTCAATTAGAACAGATATAGCATGTGAAAATAAGATTATATATAGGAGGCTGTTACTGTTACTGTATGAAAGGAAGTAATACTTGTTTAATGACAGCTCAGCACATATGGGTATTTCTACATTTGGTCAATGGAGAGAGGGGAAACCCATTGCCGCCACATAGTCTACTCCTAACGATAAAGCAGCATGGGATCTTTCCCAAAAATGTTTCGTTACAGGACAGAACATACAATGGCCTTTGATGTACCAATTGTAGCTTCACTATAAACGTCAAAAGACAACTACCGTTTTCTGAATTAAAAACAATTAACTGCACTGAAATATAAAAGTGACAGCATCTGTGAAATAAAAGTACAGACGAGGCATGACATCATTTACGGAAATTTTTTGAAATGACATCATGTTGAGTGTCCATATGTACCATATTCAGGCACCTGTTCGTTGGACATGTTATCAACACGCAGACCTGTATTAAATATATTAAGTCAAAAGAAAAGCATGTTACTGTTAAAAATTGTCATCTATTTATTATATTTTAATCATGAAATATTTCACTTTATTTTAATTGCCTAAAATATATTCATAAATCCTTTTAGCAATCTGACCCTTTTAAAAATAGAGACAAGTCTCATCATTATTACATGTTCAAAATCCTATTTTGTTATATATCTTTGAGCCGAAATATGTGGGACATCCTACCCTACATAACTATTGGCTATCAAACAAATATACTTTGCAATATTTCCGCATCAGTACCTTTTTTCGCAAATGTGGCCACGAATAGGTAAGTTGTAAATTATAATTCATACATTTTTAACTTTAATTAACCTAACTCAAATAATAACGTTACCTCTAACTGTGATTTTTCTTCTTCATTCTGCAGTTTTAATCCTTCCAGTTCCCTCTGTTTATTGGTCAGCGAGAGCTTGATATCTTTAACTGCACTTTTTAATTTATCTCTCTCAAGCTCTAAACGTTTGACATCACAAGTCAAACGGGTATTACAGATGAGTGTGGTGTCAAGTTGGTTGGCTATAACCCGTGGATGCTGACTTCTAATCTCAGCAGCTGTTAAGCTAAAAGTTACAAAATGACAATAAAAAAATAAAAACCAATTTGCATATAAATTGTAAATCAGAAATTGAAAATGAACATATATCCCAGACATATCGATAGAAGACACATGTACATATGACTTACATATATGTAGATTTTGTATTATTTTTATGCATTTATTAACCTCTGTAACATTTTTCATGCCAAAATATTCAGTCCAAAGATGGATCTAGAATTTTGTAAAGGAGAGTTCACAACATATTAAAAAGGGCAATTTTAATGTTTTGAAAGGCAAATGAACCAAGCCTCTAAAGGGAGGGAGATCTGTAGGGCTTTTTTGGGGAATGCACCCTGGAAAATTAAAAACAATAAAAAATAAAATGCTATGTTTTCAGGGCAATTTAGTGTTATATATTGTGGACATTAAAAAGGTCACTTCTAATGAGCGGAAGGTGGTCCCCCCCACCCACCGCTGGATCTGCCAATGATAGAAATATGTAGAGAAATGGAAAATTTGTTAGATAGGGAAGACCAGCATTACCATGAGGTAGAAGACTGCTCCCATCTAATTATATTTGACACAGAGACTGCTGCAAGAAAATGCAACATAAAATTATCATCTTTATGTACACTAGGAATCCCTTGCAAAATAAAATCCATAAATTACAGTGGATGTATTAAACATATAATATATAGTAACAAATCAGTTTTACTGAAAATGAAGGAAGGAAATGTTTTATTTAACGACACACGCAACACATTTTATTACGGTTATATGGCGTCGGCACTTTTATTGGATGAATGAATTTATTTGTTAAACAAAACTGAAGTTGTTTAGTTTACCGTTTCCCTTGCTTTGACAAAGTCTTCATTGGAGTCATCGAAGTTTCTCTGTTTTTTGTGCTGTTTGTCTCTGTCATTGTATACATGTTACATAAGTCTGGCTTGATCATGGTGCCACTGTCGACAAAACTAGCACTATCAGTGGACACATGCACGTCTGTTGTAGATTTTCTGAAAGGAGATACAGCTGCGTCTCTTGTACGAGGATAACCCTCCACCGTTTGTTCAAATTCGACACCAGACTGAAAATCAGCCATTAGGTTGACACTGGTCACTTCAACTGGGGCCGAGTCATCCTTTTTAGCAAGATATTGTGATGACTTTGTTTCATCCACAACTCTGCTAAAATGTGAATCATGTGAAGGTTGTAATATGGATGCAGGCATGTTAGGATCCACTACCATGCTCCGGCAAAACCTTCTGCTCAATTTGCTGGAACACATGGGAAATTTTGTACAGGAAACATTTTTAGTTTCTAGATGGAAAGTAAACACTGAAGAGTCCAGTTGCTGATCTGGTGGTACTGGAAGGCTTGCTTCGGGTCTACAAAATGAACTACTGTTAATGTCTGGTCCAGTGGATGATGAAAGGCCTGCTGGTAACAAACACTTCATATCCTTGTGTACACTGTCAGGCTTGTCCTTGCAGAGCATAAAAACAGATTTTCTCAAACCATATACATCTGACACTGAAATCTAAAGATTACATAAAAGTGAAAGTACAGACTGCAAACAGTCAAATGTAATAATTAGGGGGGAGGGGGGGGGGGGGGGCGGGCGGCAGTGATATGAGATGGAAAGAAAGAAATGTTTTATTTAACGACACACTCAACACATTTTATTTATGGTCATATGGCGTCAGACATGGTTAAGGACCACACAGATTTTGAGAGGAAACCCGCTGTCGCCACTACATGGGCTACTCTTCCGATTAGCAGCAAGGGATCTTTTATTTGCGCTTCCCACAGGCAGGATAGCACAAACCATGGCCTTTGTTGAACCAGTTATGAATCACTGGTCGGTGCAAGTGGTTTACACCTACCCATTGAGCCTTGCAGAACACTCACTCAGGGTTTGGAGTCGGTATCTGGATTAAAAATCCCATGCCTTGACTAGGATCCGAACCCAGTACCTACCAGCCTGTAGACCGATGGCCTGCCACGACGCCACCGAGGCCGGTGACATGAGATGGAATGCCAAGGGAACTTTGGGGGAGGTTTGGAGGAGGATCGTAATTTTTTTTTAGAAAATTAACATATAATAAAAATATAATTATTGCAAAATTTAGGGGGCCCCCCTAGATCCTCCTCTGATACCATTCAACAAAAGTAGACTAGTGTGCAGAATAGATCATTAGATGATGTTAAATTTTGTCAATTTAAAAAATAAAGTTAAATTTTGTCAATTTTAAAAATAAAATTAAACAATGTAAAAACCACAATAGGACTTGCAAAAAGATAAGTATAATTAAAGTAGAACAATCTCCTTTAGTAGCCCTTCCTCAACAATAAACCAGTTAAAAAAAAAATGTTTTGTTTAACGACACCAAACATTTGGTAATTTTGACAGAGGAAATTCGCTACATTTTCCCCATTAGTAGAGAGGCACCATCCCACAGACAGGATAGCACATACCATGGCCTTTAATATACCAGTCGTGGTCACTGGTGTGTAATGAGAAATAGCCAGATTGAGCACTTGACCTAGTATGTCCCGACCAAACAACAATAAATCTGAATTATATATATTGTTTTTGTTTTGTAAGGACATAAAACAGAAATTTATATGTATACAAATGTAAAAGTGTTCAGCTTTTAAAGTGGTAAGTATATTTTACCCAGGCCCTATATGTACTTACTTTGGTTTCTGTTTGTATTTCCTTAACAGTGAGCTGAAGAATGGAATCGATATATTTTCCAATTTGTTCATCCAGTTCATCATCATCGTCTTCGTGAAGATTCTGCACACAGGTAGACACAGACACAACATTGTCTCCAGATATGACAGTGAACTTTTCTTCAAACCTAACCTGCAAAAAGAAAGCCCCCACTATCATTGGTAGAAATTATGACTGACTGGCTGAAACAATGTATCACTGAGCGACTTCTGGTATTTCTTAAAGATAAAGCCTAACTTCATAGTTCAGTGTGTCTGACACAGGAAGGAAGAAAGGAAATGTTTTATTTAACGACGCACTCGACACATTTTATTTCCAGTTATATGGCGTCAGACATATGGTTAAGGATCACACAGATATTGAGAGAGGAAACCCGCCGTCGCCACTTCATGGGCTACTCTTTTCGATTAGCAGCAAGGGATCTTTTATATGCACCATCCCACAGACAGGGTAGTACATACATGTACCACGGCCTTTGATATGCCAGTCGTGGTGCATTGGCTGGAACGAGAAATAGCCCAATAGGCCCACCGACGGAGATCGATCCCAGACCAACCACGCACCGAGCGAGTGCTTTACCACTGGGCTATATCCCGCCCCATATGTGTCTGACACAGAGGATGATCTAATGATCTAATGAGCAAATGCAGATGTGTTGAATACTTTTTTATTATTTCATTATTATCAAAGAAAATTATTAGTTTGCATCACAGACACCATACAACTACACTGTGTTGAAATAATGTCCCTTCATGTTCAAACATTTCGGTTATTTCCATTAGGTTATAAAATTATAGAAACATTGGATAAAAAGGGTACAAAAATACTTGGGTCTTCCATAAAATAATATCAACACACAAATAAAGCTAATAATTCTGTGCATTTTACCTCAATGACTGTCTTTAGCTAATATACAACAAATAATCAACAATAAGTTGAAACTTTAATCCCCACATTATTGTAACAGCCATAGCGGATTCTTCTTTTCTCATTATATAAAGTGATTCAATAAATCAATAATGCAGTTTTTGTAAATAATAAAAAAATATTTTATTCAAATATCGACTGTGTTGTCATGATAAAAAAAAAATAATACAGTTCTCATTCTATTGAAGTAAATCCCTCTTTGATAAGTGATCCACAGCAGATGTAATTAAATTAATTTAATATCAAGATTAATTTATTTTGGATCATATAAATAAATAGGCTTTTCTTTTGTAAAGAATAATAACAATAATTTGTAATTACTCTTATCTTTAAAAATAATAAATTATATTTGTTTCTATTATGTACCTTTAAATATGGAACAAAATTGAGGAAACTTTATTCCATTAATTGGTTGTTCTTGTTGTCTAAATTTAGCCAAATGACTCTTGGCTGAAACCAGAATGTTATCAATCTGATGTCACTTGCTTTTACACTAAAATTACTATATACCATGTGACGTCATCTGACCAATGATAATAAACACAGATGGCGATCGAGCTCAAAATTTATTTTTAAATTAACAACTGCAAAATGGGTTAACATTCAAACTATAATACATTTTTCTATCCGTGTTGCTTAAAGGGACACACCCTAGTTACGGCTATTTGTTAACCATTACGGCGTTGTTTTTCGCTATTAAACCCCATTTTTCACAAATAAAATTGCACTTTACTTACATTTTATTATTTAGAATACACATTTCCATTCACCTGAAGTGCTTTTTGGTTATCCTGATGTTTGTAAAACCACGAAATGCATTTTTTCACAAGACGTGCTGTCAAGAAAAAAACGTTAAGCAAGCGAGGTCCAATCTATTTTTAGAGAGGATATTTCCATTTCTATGTCACAGACGTTGGTATATCACGTGACTGTTATCATTTTGGTTCAGTTTGTTTTCTCGTGCACGGTTCGCGCAATCAACATCCGATTTGTTGTTGTTCATTTGTGAGATTTTTCTTCACAGTTCGTGAACATTTTCAGTAACAATAAAGTTCAGACAAGTAAGTGTCTCTACACAAAACGTTACAAACCCTTAAAACCAATAATTTTGCTAAGTCTTACGATATCTGGAGAGGGGATACAACCAGGACAGAACAGTTGGGAAAAAGTCCAGGAGAGGTGAAACGAACGCACCCCAAGTCTGTGAAATTTGTCGTGACGTAGGCATTGTTGTGCTTCGAGCGACATCTACCGGTGACATCAGAATACTAACTTTCAAAATTATTTCAAGCAATTGGGACATGGGGATTCCCATGGTATTTATCGATATAAAACCTGCTTTTTCACTCCATTTGATAAAAACGTGATCTAAGTGTGTTACAGGTTTGTAGATTAACCAAATTATAATTTATTTTCGCTGGATGGAACTAGGGCGTGCGGCTTTAATAGTTTGCATTAAAGGCATACTGTCACGGATTTAAGGACCGTATTTCTCTAAAAATGGATAATAAATAAAAATTACATTAATTGTTGGAAACCAAATCTAGCTATCGTATCACTTTAAATGAACCATGATGGAATGAAATCCATGTCAACCATCTCGGCAATTTTAGTTTTTGAATTATGGACCATTGCCATAATTCAATTATTTTTACAAAATATAATTAATAAATGGAGTATGGTGGTTGAATAAAGTACATTTAGGGACAAATCAAATAATTTTTGTTCAGGTTTGTTAGAAAATGAAATAGGTCAGTGGTCTGTGACAATATGCCTTTGAAGTTACATTCTCTGGTTACCATATTATAACATCATGTACAAATGTGAAATACAAGCTCAAATGCACTTTAAAAAAAGTCGTGTGTGTTCACTATGAACGGATATCGTCAAACGTATACGCTTGATTCGTCGCCTGTGCCGCCATAGCTCGGCAAAGCACAAAAGACAGCCTGTTGTCAGTTTCAGTTAACATGTGCGTTTGCCAATTTCAAATTGTAGGGTTCGTCTCAAAAAATTAAAAGAGAAATCTTGCTCTGTACGAAGAACGTTCGGTTGAGGATACGGTACTAGAGTTTAGTTAAAACCAGTTTGATCTTGACAACGTATTATCGAGTCGTACCTTCCTATTTCAGAATTGATATTTTATAAAGTGTTAGTAGAACTTTCAAAGTTTAGTTTGTATACTAGTAACACATTAATCATGTATATATTTTTAAAATAAAATATACTAAAGTAGACAATGAACATTTTCACTTCTTAATTTTACGTGTTAAAATCGACAAATTCAAATAAATATTATTTTGTTTGGAAAGGGTAAAGTTGGGGGGAGTTGTTTAACGTCATCAAAGATAAAGCATATTGATTTAATAATCATCCGACCTCATACAACCGTAAATAAAATGTGTTGAGTTGGTTGTTAAATATAACATATCCTATCCTTCCTTCCATCTGCTGTTGGATGTCTAACATTTGGTAATTTTGACATATAATCTTAGAGAGGAATCGGGTGCATGTGCAGGGGGTGGGTATTGAAGGTTGAAACCCTTACTTGTCCAAGCTTAAAAAAAATTGAAATGTATTTTTGGGGGGAGCATGGCCTCATATAAACTTCGATTTACACAGTCTATAACCCCAACCCCACTGAAATCCCTGCACACACGCCTTGGAAACCCGCTACATTTTTTTTTAGCAAGGGATCGTTTATATGTACCATAACACAGACAGGATATCACATACCATGGTCTTTTTGTATACCCGCCGACTGACCGCGCATTTTCCCCAAAACAACTTTTTAGGTCTAAGTAATGAATAAAAATAATATATAGTCTTGAAAAATGTTACGTAAATCGAACACAGTACCCTCTTCCTCTACCCCTAGAGCGTTACGTAATTAGTAACACCCCCTTACATGTAACGCGTATGCCAACAGCTGGCCACTGTCAAAATTTCAAGGCAAATCCCCCCACTCACCGACCCCTGGAAAGGCGTTGTACCATACCTCTACGGATATAAATATGTTTTGGAGATATGAGATGACCCCTCAATCAAGAGTTAAATTTGTTCCAAAATTGCGAAATCTCACGTGATCTCTTGTTGGGGAATTCTATACTTGTGATAAGCCAATGAAAACCGAGATCGGTACGAGCCCGTCAAAAGTGTCCCACTTTCAAAATACTGGCTTTGTTTTTGACCTGGATAAGCCAGCGTAGTGAAACCAATGCGGAGTGCAGTGTCATATATGCACCAAACGTAATTGGATTTTCCATTCTATATGCTTAAATAATAAAAATATTCCAGGGAATGTAGTTTTAAGCATAAGTGATTATTTAAAACAACGCTGTTACTGAACTAACTGTAACGGAAACAT